>NC_140379.1:13625000-13667500 GCF_054491055.1 Hypomesus nipponensis | reverse complement strand
ACGCCTTCCATCTCCATCACCGTGGACCCTGCACAGCGATCCAGGGTGAAGCGCACTTCCTGCAGGAGCACACACACACAGCAGTGCACAGCAGGATTGAGTCAGATCAACACTTATCATTGAAGCTCAATGGCCACCAGCAGAGAGAGTTAGTGATCAGCACAACAACTGAGCCTCCCAAGAGAACATTTACATCCCTCTGTGTTAACGATCAGTTGAGCTAGTTAAACAGTCACTGCGTTTACATGATGGTATCAATTCAAATCTAGCTTTATTCGGATAATACAAATTTTTGGGGCAACTGCTATTATCCGAATATATATGGTAGTGAATAAACCGAATCATTGGCCGAAAGCATATCATATCCCAGTACAATATGTGGCGCTGTTTTCATTACAACCAGTGGTGATACAGCCCTTTCCGCTTGACCTCTTCACCACTACCAACAACAGTAGGTGCATTCGACATGAACCGACTTCATGTGGCGCTGCAGCCAGCAGTGGATTCTGGTTAGACTTTTTGTCCGACTTGAGACGGCGCCGAGGATACGTCACTGTGACGTCGCCATCAAAGTACCGTGAGATCGATACGAGAACTGCCGGCTGTGTAGTCGAGCGCATTTTCTCAAGAGCAACTGCACGGGTTCAAGTAACGACACAGCTATTTCATGATTGGCCAGACTCACACACGACAACTTTGACCCGTGTTTTGTAATATTCGGACACCTTCAGTTTCGCCAACGCTCAAAAAAGTTTAATTTAGTTAAAAATGTGTGGAAGAAAGGGTTTTAGTCAGCCTCTTCACTAACGGAAAGACTAATATTATTTATAAAAACAGTAAAGTAAGCAAAACAGCGCTTGATCGACCATGACTGACATCAACGCAGCAAACCACGAGAAGCTGGAATGTCCGACTTCGCAGAGCCATTTTCAACTCCTCCCCGACTGCAAGCGGCTACTCTCCCCGGTCGTTTTATGCAGCCGCAGTCCATGTCGAACGCACCTAGTGACAAAACACGCGTCAAAGTTGGCGTGTGTGAGTCTGGCCAATCATGAAATAGCTGTGTCGTCATTAGAACCCATGCAGTTGCTCTTGAGCAGGGGTGTCAAACTCCGGTCCTCGAGGGCCGCTGTCCTGCATGTTTTAGATGTTTCCCTTATCCAGCTCACCTGATTCTAATGAATGGTCGTTATAACAACCCATTTAATTGAATCAGGTGTGTTCGAGCAGGGACATCTAAAACATGCAGGACAGCGGCCCTCGAGGACTAGAGTTTGACACCCCTGCTCTTGAGAAAATGCGCTCGGCTACACAGCCGGCAGTTCTCGAGTCGATCTCACAGTACTTTGATGGCTACGTCACAGTGACCTAGCCTCGGCGCCGTCTCAAGTCAGACAAAAAGTCTAACCAGAATTCACTGTTTCAAAGCAGCCGCCTGCAGCCGGCTGCAGCGCTGCATGAAGTCAGTCCATGTTGAACGCACCTAATAGGAGTACTGCGAATGCAAACGGCGCTATTGGCGCTATTGGCTCGCGTTGTTTGTTTCTGCCGGGCCGGCTCCCGGCAGCGACAACTTATCGTCTTTTTCGACTTCCAGGTCAGACCTGGGAGGGAGGGCGGCGGGATCTCAAGCATGTGCAAAGACGCAGAGTCCAGTTCATAGTCCAATTAACCGTTTACAAGCATGCGATGTCCGAATTATCAACAGACTCGGATCAAGTTATCTTGGGGTGTCGATCGGATCGTAGTCGGACCGCAATTATTCGAACAAAGGTGTTTACAAGAAACTGATAATTCTATTTCAGTCCAAATAAGCCAGTAATTCGATTCCATGTAAACGCAGTGAGGGCTTCATGCTATTTTATTTTTGTTCCCATGTGGATGTGACTCATATGGAGGTTACGTCCAATACAGCCGTCCTGTAACATACCTGCCCGTCGTGTGGCTGAGGGCCAAATGACATTGGTTTATACTCTTTTCACCATTCAGTAAAATCGTCAATTTAAAAGCTGTCATTCAGGAAGTACATTCACTTAGTTTCTTCATTCTCTACCATTATCCAGTTTCTCAAAATGTGTACATGTATGATCGTGTGTCTGTGTGTTTCTATGTGTGTGTGTGTGCATTTGTATGAACATGTATGTGTGTGTGTGTATGTGTGTGTGTGTGTTTGAATGTGTGTGTTTGTGTGTGTGTGTGTGAGAGAGAGAGAGAGACAGAGAGAGAGAGACAGACAGAGAGCATCTGTTTGTGGCTAGAAATGTTGAGCAGCACATACCTACTATTACACTCTTTCTGGAATAAATGGAAAATGTTATCCAAGCAACCCTGAGGCAGTGTCTCAAAGTAGAAAGGTTCCACACAAACATTACAGTAACCTCTGCTCCACACACGCGCTCACACGCGCTCACATGCGCTCACACGCGCTCACACAAGCTCACACACGCTTACGGACTCAAACGCTTACGGACTCACGACAGTAAGCAGAGCTAAGTTATGAATCAAAAAGGTTAACTGAAGCTCACTTATGGTTGCAACAGTAGGCTGAAGATAGAGGAGAGGACCTACTCTTTTGTAAATGAAGTTAATTGGATGTGAAATATATATTGTTCACACAGTCTACGGCCTAATAATCCAATATTGAATCATGTAAGACATCCACTGTTTGCTCTGTTGAGCTTGGGATAAAAGTATGGGTTGTGTTCATAAATTAAGACCAAAATCCCAGGTTGGAGCTAACATGGCAGAGATTCTTTCTGAAAACATATTTCGGTGTGGGCTCAGTCCACACAGGTTCCTCCTATCTCGGCCAGGGCTTATCAACGGCTTGTCAGGCTCCTTTTGTTGAAAACGAAAAAAAAAAAGTATTCAGTGCTCACCTCCCACTCCTATTATAAATGATGATACAATCTTATTTTTTATTTTTTTAACCAATTTCTCATGTCCTGGTCCTGCCCAAAGACCCCCCCCCCCTCCATCCAGCTGTGGGGGTTGCAATGCACCCCACGGTTGGATAACGACTGATCCGGGCCTACGCTTAAGCTCAGTGGTGCGCCACACCAATCCACACCATGTGACCATGTGACCACGCGACCCACCTTACTGTTGCTCCTCACGTCCAGACGATGCCACCTTCTGTCTGCCACGTTTACGTTGCCTGGCAACTGCAGGACCAGTGTGCCGGAGCCGTGGTTTATCTTCAGGGTGGGGGTGCCATCGATCAGTTCTACAGGGAGAGGAGAAGGGGGTGTAATGGAGAGAGAGGGGTGGAGAGGCATCATTTGGTAAAGAGCAAACAGATTTAAATGACATGATGTCCATGACACACACTCAAACACATCATTTTAAAATCATACTAACGTTCCGATATTGTGAGAATGTTTCTACAGCTGACTGTGAGGATTACAGTTTAGACTGGTTCTACGTAAATGTAATTATGTTTCCTCCCTAATAGCCGACAATAAACATTTTAAAAAGTTATTCTATTTCCTAACTTAGTCGAATGGGAAATTAAAAGTTAATGAACCAGTTAAATCTCCTCTTGTGCCTCCTCTGTTTGCCAAGCATTGTGGGTACAAATACGTCAACCAACCACTGCTAGCTCATGAATCTACATGAGGTCTTCAGTTTGAAAAGTGTGACTGTACTTTACTCGAGTTTACAAATGCTGGATGCCAGATTACATTCTCTTCATCTTTAACTCTTTATTTACCTCTTGATATCTGCTCATATTTTTACATTTCAACATCTAGTTCTCTCTATCTAATTTACCTTTCTATCACTCATCCAACTTTCTCTCTCTCTCTCTCTCTCTCTCTCTCTCTCTCTCTCTCTCTCTCTCTCTAAATAAATAAATAAATAAATAAATAAATAAATAAATAAATACATAAATAAATAAATAATTAAATAAATAAATACATAAATAATTACATAAATAAATACATAAATAAATAGAATAAATTAGTGCTGTCAAACGATTAAAATATTTAATTGTGATTAATCGCATTAATGTCATAATTAACTCGCGATTAATCGCAATTAATCACACATTTTTATCTTTTCTAAATGTCCCTTGATTTCTTTTAGTATTTTTTTTTCTCATTTTAATGCTCTCATCAACATGGAGAAGTGGATTGGATTGCTTGGTGCAAATGTTTTTTTATTTTTTATTGAAAACAACATTGCAATTGCCTGGCTTTGACGAGGGGGCGGAGAATTCGCATCAGTTGTGTGCTTGGCCATCAAATGGTATCTCAGACTGGACATGCTGCGATGATAGCTCAGTTCACAACGACAAATCACACAGATCACTTTGGTCTTGCCATCCACTCAAAACATAACGTTAGCATTCTACTCTTTAGCCGGCTCGCAAGCCCAAACATGTGTGTGCGGTGTGCCTGTCGTTTTGTTTCTGGTCTAGCTAGATCCGGTGTGGTGTTGTAGTTTTTCTAACGTCGGTAGTTGTTGCAACAGCATGTGAAAAAAATACAAAGTTTTCTAGGCCAAAAAGATCGTTAATCGCGCGCAAAAAAAAATTAACACCGTTAAAATGGGTTTGTGTTAACGCCGTTAATAACGCGTTAAACTGACAGCACTAGAATACGTATATAATATTTCCCTAACACACACACTGACACACACCTTTCTTGAGTGCAACATCACCAGTGTATTCCTGGCAGACTGTGGAGATAACTTTGAGCTCCCGTGTAAATCCACCAAGGAGCAAGGCTCTGAGGCTGAGACGACGGGAACCCCGTCATGAGGGGTGGGGGGAGTGGTCAGGGCACCAGCAGGGAGGCTGGGGGACTGAAGGGCTGGAGGACTGTGTGTGTGTGTGTGCGTGAGTTAGTGAAGCTCCTCATCTGTCCTCGTGTCTGACAGGGAGAGCCCCTGTTTGACAGAGGAAATGACATGACATTTTGGGAGGAATCGAACACTGACTGTAGAGGTGGGAGGTGAGAAGGCATGAGCAGGATGTAAAGGAGGGAGAAAAGGAGAGAGGGAGATTGTAATAGGAGAGGAAGAGAGAAGATACTGGGGAGAGAAGTCACATTTGACAGTGAGGTGTTGATGGAGAGACGGTAAAACAATTAAACGAGAGAGGAAGGGAGGGAGGGAGAGGAAGTTGCATGAAAGTGTAATAAAGACAGAATCCCGGAGAGGAGGCAGGAAAAAGAAAGGGAAGTGAGGACGACAAGC
Organism: Hypomesus nipponensis; assembly: GCF_054491055.1. Classification (NCBI taxonomy): domain Eukaryota; kingdom Metazoa; phylum Chordata; class Actinopteri; order Osmeriformes; family Osmeridae; genus Hypomesus; species Hypomesus nipponensis. Next base: position 13,662,301 of record NC_140379.1, on the reverse strand, counting down.
GCCCGGGGGCCAGGAGAAGGGCCAGGGGGCCATGGAGAGGCGAACGAGGAGAGAAGAGAAGAGGGGGGACAGGACAACCAAATAGCTCTTCATGTCTTTCCATTTGAAATGTTCCTGGACAGGCCTCGGCCGCCTGTGTACTCAGGTTACTACAAGATTTTGCTCTTAAATCTCTCGTCTGTACGGTCACGCCTAATCTCCTCTCCTCATCCCTAATTCATCACAGCCCCCTCGCGCGCGCGCTCTCTCTCTCTCATCCTGTGATTCCCTTCGGCCCTTTCCCCACATCACTGGGCATTAGTCCTGCTGTCCTCTCTGTGTGCACGTGTAGTTTGTGTGCATTTGTGTGTGTATCAATGTATGTGGGTGGGTCATTGTGTGTCTGTGTGTGGGTGGGTGTATTTGACGTGTGTTCCAGTAGGTTGGCATTGCATGGGCAGCCAGGGGGCCTTACTCCCCCATGGCTGGCCTTTTAAATATGAAAAATAGCCTCTTTCAGCAAGTCTAAAGGGACCAGGAATGAGAGAGAGAGAGAGAGAGAGAGAGAGAGAGAGAGAGAGAGAGAGAGAGAGAGATAGATAGAGAGAGAGAGAGAGACAGAGAGAGAGAGAGAGAGAGAGAGAGAGAGAGAGAGATATGAAAGAATGAGAAATAGAGACAAAGAGAGAGAAAGAGAGAGAAAGAAAGAGAGAGAGAGCATCTGGGCATCATAACTAGCATTGCATATTACTCAGTCTACATGTACAACAATCTGCTGCCAAGCCAAAGAAATGGAGAGAGGAGAGGACAAAGAACAGGAGCTGTGCTCCTTTCATATAAGCAATTTGTCACCAACCAGAGTAGCCTTAGCTCTGGTTAACTGGACCTTAATCAGCAAGTTGAAAAGTGAAGCCAGAGCAGAGAAGTAGAAGGCTGGGAGGTTAGAAGGCGAAACAGGTTTCAGCAAATTGACTGTAATGTGTGTGTCACACCTGGGTTGCACCTGTCTCTCCTCACTTTCATCTGTCAGATGCTGGGTCTGCAGTTGTGGGTGTGGAGGTTTGTGGAGGTATGTTTGTGTGTGCGTAGATGTGGGTGTATGTGTGTTTATGCAAATGTGCGTGTGTGTAGGTATGTTTGTGTGTGTGTGTGTTTGTGTATAGGTAATAGAGAATGTGTATTTGTTGCTTTCCACTGAGTTCATCCTTATCCTTCATTCTCTTTTCATCTCCCTGCTTTCTCGTTCTTCGTAAGGTGAGTGAAGAGATTAAAAAAACATGCCTTCCTGGGATCCATTGATTCAGCCGTGCATATCATCCTATTTTATCTCACATTTAATTTCCTCTGCTGAAATACATTACCTGCATAATGCACACACACACACACACACACACACACACACACTCAGAGCCCTACACACGCACTGCCAATGAAGTTGTCATTAATGAGGAGTGTTTTAAGCAGATGATGTGGTATTTAAGTTGGATCTATCAAGTAAATAGAAATGAGTCATCTACTGCTCTAATGAATGTGCCCTCTGCTTCAGGGGAAGGACAGACCACCTGATTGGGTTTCCTGTTCTGGCTTTGCTTAGTAAAGGTTTGATCTTGGCTTTCAGACACAAGCCACACAAAGACACAAGAAGACACAAGAAGACACGCACACACCAAAAGACACCCACCCACATAAAGATGCACAAACAAACACACGCTGAGACACACAGACAAAGACACGCACACAAACACACGCTGAGACACACAGACAAAGACACGCACACAAAAACACAAAAATACACACAGACACACACACAAAGACACTCACACACAAAGCGCACATGCACAGACAACCACACATGCCAACACACACGCCATTTCCCTGCTGCACCCTGCCAGGCTGTTCTCCTATTCCGCCTGTGTTCCTAATCAACCGAATTTAATTTGTCTGGTTAATTTGTCTATTGATTGGACAAGCTCCGCCTCTGGCTGCTCCCCTTGAGAAGCCTTAGTCTCACTTCAACGACATGGCTTTAATAGTCATCTCAGCACACCCAGGCATCATCCCACAGCATGGACCAATCCCATCATTATACCCAGGGGACCAGGGGTCATGGTCAGGAGACAGGAAGTGAAGCAGGATGGATGATGACGAGAAGGATGGAACAAGCCTGCCAAGTTGCATATGTGTAATACATCTGGGTTTTTTTCATTTGCTGAAATGCACTGGTCAAAACTGAAGTGACAACCTGTTGTCAAAGAGTTCACACAGTCAGCAAAACAGAAGTGTATATGAACCAAACTGTAAATAATTGCTTTTACACAACATGCATTCAATAACCATATTCTCCAAAACCCATGAACTCTTTTTTACATTTAAACTCCACCACCTTCAAAACACTAAAGCACATTTTTCAAATGCTAACACGTAACTTGTTTACAGTTGTAGTGAGGGTCTGTAGAGGACACTGTGAGCTGTACTTTCAGTGGTTTGACAGGATCAGTCAACTCTTGTTTTGGGTTCAGCTGTACAGAGGGTGGGTGGTGTTTGTCGGTAAAATGTGTGTAGATAAAATATATATTTAGAAGGTATTAGTGTTCTAACTCCAGATGTACGGATTGTGTGTACTTAAACCCTGACGCCCCTAGAGCCCACTGACTAATGGCTGCTGTATTTATAGGGAGCACGTGCTGCTGCCCTGGCCTGAACCCACCTACTCATGTCTGTCTGCATGTCTGCAGGGAGATGTTGACACGTCTATAAAATCATCTCACACGCTCTTTAACAATCGGAGGTGAACTCACAGAACCTACACACACACACGGACACACACAAAGATAGGCAGACGGATCATCCCAGGGCAGGATGGAAGACTGGAGAGTGGGAGAAGAAGAAGAGAAGTAGCAGGAGCAGAAGGAGACAGACTGAGAGAGAGAGAAGGGGGGGAGGGAAGGAGACAGACTGAGAGAGAGAGAGGGGGGGAGGGAAGGAGGGAGGGGCAGCAAGGCCTTGAGGCAGCAGAGGATGATTAACAGTAATAGACAGCAGTGCTAAGCTGCTCTAACATAATAGGGTTGCAACCTGTATTGTGTGTGTGTGCACACCAAACACAAAGAGAGAGCATCCAAGGTGTGCAAGAGACTTAACTGGTGTCTTTACGTGATTTACTGTGATATTCTGGAAAAGCCACCTACAGTAGCTCTCCATCCCTCCCTCCCCTCTTCCTCACCCTCGACTCGTGTCACCTCTATCTCGCTCATCTTGTCTTTTTCACTCACACACACCCTCTCCACATCTCTGGTCTGCCTCTTCTGACCCTTACAATACTCCTTCTCTTCTCCTCTCCAAAGCAATATCACACTCCCTCTCTCAATCTTCTGCAGCGAATACAAGCACAGTACTGTTCAACCCTAACTCCCTCCTTCAACCCTAACTCTCTCTATCTCTCTGCCTCTCTAAGTCTCTTGTCATTCACCATACCAGGCATAATTACTCGAAACGCACAAACACAGGTTTAACTGTGCTAAACCTTTCCATTCATGGATATTAACTCGAACAGTTGAGCAATTATATAGTAAACAAGATTCTGAGCACGTGCATGTGTGTACCAAGTTATGTTCTCAGAATACAAATCACACTGTAATTACAATCTGAATCAAATGGCAATAAGATTGGACTTGGATTGTGAGCCCTGCCATGCCACAGACACCGACAGCATGTGTTACGTCAATAATCTTCCATCGTAAGTCGAGTCCTCTCGCACCATATTAATACATACACTGTACATATATTGTAGAGGGAGAGCATAGTACATCTAGAATACACGTGTCACCGTGCTGAGTGAGTGTTTTGTACCTATGGCCATGAAGTCCTCTTGCTCCCAGGGCTGGAGCGGGGCCAGGGGCCCGCTGTAGAGCAGCAGCCCATCTGCTGCCTCCGTGATCAGCTCCAGAGAGACGTGGCTCTCAAAGCACGGCCTCATGGGAGGGAACCAAGCGTAGCCGTTGCCGTGGAAACTGTGTTTGGTCTGCTGACATTCAGGTCCCTCGTACTGCGCGGAGCACTGGCATCTAAGAACAGAGGAACACACGTTTACCTTTTGAACATTTCAATAAGAGCAATGAGAATGAATGAAATCAATGGATATGAAAAACAACAGCTTATGAAATGAGCTTATCTCATACACAAGAGATGTCTACTTAGCTGACTTTACATGTCCTGATTCTGCTTGACCACACTCTGGAGTATGGGACATTACCACACACACACACACACACACACACACATACATACACAGACACACGCACACACACACACACACATTTATATTCACACACACACACATCTGTGACCTCCAAACACAGCTCATACACATTAACAACAGATCAGATGAACATACATGCACAGACACACACACTTATCGGGGTTCATGAGTAATATGTTGCAGACAACACGATGATGATGTCACATGATGTCCTCCTATCTGTGGAATATTATAATCTTCCTCCTCTTCCTATTCCAGGAATCATCATTTTTTCGCTGTTTTCTCTTTTCGATCCGCATTCAGACAGTTTCCCCCTGCAGCTTTCTTTCTCGCATCCCTCCCATTCTCCCTCTCTCTTTCTTTTCCCCTCCCTCCCTCTTCTCCTCTCTCCCTCCCTCCTCCCAATCTCTACCCCTCTCAATCTCCCTCCCACTCTCCCTCCTTCTCTCTGTCTCCCTCTTCCACTCTCACTCACTCTCTCCCGCCCGCCCTCCCTCCCACTCACTCTCCTTCCTTCCATCTCTCCCCCCTCCCTCTCTCTCTCTCCCCCTCCCTCTCTCTCTCTCCCCCTCCCTCTCTCTCTCTCTCTCTCTCTCTCTCTCTCTCTCTCTCTCTCTCTCTCTCTCTCTCTCTCTCTCTCTCTCTCTCTCTCTCTCTCTCTCTCTCTCTCTCTCTCTCTCTGATGCAGATGTTAGTCATTACCCGCTCTACCTTGGGGAGGTTTCATCACCATCTACAACACCTCAGTGTCAGAGTTACACACTCATGCATTACTGCATGGCTGTTCCCTCTCCTGTTCCCTTCCTTATGATCTGCCTTTCAGCAATATCACACACACACACACACACATACACCAACATACTAAAACCCATCAAATGATATCCACTTGTTGAACATACGCAGCTTATAAATCGAGCAAACAAACTCACATGCTCCCCCCGTTCACACATATACACACACCAATTCAGCAACGTCAATCAAGGGTGGCTCTCTTTCTGTTCATTTCTTCCAAATCCTGGTTATTTCCCCCTGCATCTTCTCCGAGGCATCACTCACATGACACTACATAATAATAGTCTTGGCAGTCTGCATGCATCTCTCCTTATCTCATCTTTCTTTTTTATCTTTAAATGTTTCCTCTTTCCTTTTCTCTCTTTTACTCTCCTTGCTCTCTCTCTCTCTCTTCTTTTGTTGTTGGTGCGCTATATAAATCTTTCCCCTGTATACTCTCCAGCAGTCTCTTTTACCATGCTCCTCAGGCCTTCCCCCTCCTGCCTCTTGCACCACCCGACAGATGAGAGGGGCGAGGAACATCCTCCCTCGAAAACACAATTACACACTATTTCTAATATGCTACAACACCGTAATTAAAGTTATACTCCACTTTACAGCACATGTCTCTTAGAAGGAGATGGGATGTAAGAAGTTTGTCTGTGCATGTGTTTGGTATGTGTGACTGGGACTGCATGTGTGTGCATGTGTGTGTGCGTGCCAGTGGGATTGCATTTGTGTGTGTGTGTACAATATTAATGGTTAACAGGATCATGTTGCTCCAACTTGTCTCTCATACAGAAAGTCAGACATTCTGCTATCTGGTTCTGGTCTCAGTCCAGGCTTGTTTTTGTTAAGGAGTGCTTCTTTCAAGCCAGTCCTGGTGGACTCACTGTCTATAAAGTGGTGAGGGAAAGACCAGATATCCTCATAACAGTGTAACCAAGGAGGAAAAGCCAAATGGAAAACAGACCTATTGCATCACATACTACACCCTAGCAGCAAACACATGAAAAATTCAGTGTATGGGATGAAAAAAAGAGATACTAAAAGTTGAATTACGCTTGCGTTTCCTCCTCCATTTGGAACCACCCATCCTGTTTCACAGAATAATCTACCTAATGAATCCTATCAGTACTGAAAAGTCTAAATAAATGCTCTGACATGCTTGCAGCCAGGATGGTCCAAAGCCAATCCTCTTACCCTGTCTTTGTTTTGCTCACTTCCAACTCATTGTCTTTCTCCTGGGAAATGTTCTTTGTTAGCGTTGGAGCGGGACCTGCTAATCTCCTTGCCCTCCATTTTCAAATCCTGCTATTAATCCTGGTGCCACGATTATCTACATGTTGTTTCTTCAATCTCCAGGCTGATCCCTCTGCAGGATATAGCTACCACATCTCTCATCTATCTTTTCTCTCTCTCTCTCTTTCCCTTCTTTATTTATATTTCTCTTTCTTTCTCTCTCACTCTCTGTCTCTCTCTATTTATCTATCTAAATCTGTCTGTCTGTCTCACTGGACTGGAACGTAAGGTTCTTTTATATAAATATGTAAAAAAGTATATATACAGTACATATGTATTTAGTATATCTATATCACTACTTCTCATTCTATCCCATACAGTTATTGGTCTGATGTCTCGGCAGATCAGAGACAGGGGGCCGGGAGCTTTTGCGGCGCTGTTTTATGTGTTTGAGATGATTTAAGATTAGGGAGAAAGCCAGTATAATACTGTATTAATAATACTAATCATATTAATAACAACAATAACCAAAATAATAGTAACAATAATAACAAAACATATAATTGGGTAAAAGATATACAGGTATGTGTGTCGAAGCATTCCAGCTCTCATCTTCTCCCGCCTCTTATCTCCTCTTTCGGAGCACATTTGGTGGCATAATTTCTATCACTTCCCTGGCTTCAGTCTCTGGTTTGAATCAAGTGATCGGTAACAGGCCTTGACCCTGGCAACTATTCTCATAGAACTGAACACACACTCACAGACACACAGCGCCCATGAGTCCATGAGAGCTGAGCTCCTTCACTCAGCACGACGACAAGAACAACACATCCACAGATCACGCTGGCAGCTGCTGCGTTTCAGTCTGGGTTTAACACACTCTCTTTGTAGAAATATCAAGGTTTGAAGCTTGCTGTCGATTTCAGATGACAGACATGTAAGATGATATCTGTACAGTAGCGGTCGGCTTCAACATCAATGCTTGTCGCCTAAGTTAGCTCATGTGAGGGAAGAAAAGGCTTGTATTTGTCTTGAAATCATTCCATTGTTAGGGGTTTCGTCATTGAAACTGTTGAAATGTTGGCAGTATATACAAGATTATTATGTGCCATGTTGAATTTCAATGTTTGATTTTGAATTTGAATCAGTTTGAGAGACAGAAAGACTTTAGAAAGGGAGACAGAAAGAGATAGGAAGAGAGAGAGACAGAGAGATGGGATGAGACAGACAGACAGCATGAGAGACAGACAGACTGACAGAGAGAGAGAGCATAAGACAGACAGACAGACAGAGAGAGAGAGAGAGAGAGACAGAGAGAGAGAGAGAGAGAGAGAGAGAGAGAGAGAGAGAGAGAGAGAGAGAGAGAGAGAGAGAGAGAGAGAGAGAGAGAGAGAGAGAGAGAGAGAGAGAGAGAGAGAGAGAGAGAGAGAGAGAGAGAGAGAGAGAGAGAAGGATTAATTTGGCTTGGCAAAGCCTTTTGAGCCAAACCACCGGCGAGGAACATTACACAGTGAGTATGGCCAACCAGACTCCAAGGTGTTACCTTCTTCTCTTAATTACTAAACAGAACTTTTGGAAAACATGTCCTGTCTCTGTCCTCCTTGTGGAGCCAGCTTAGTGAAGAGCCCCATGAAGGAGGGGAAGGTGCTGGTACAAATCCTCAGAGTATGAGAAGGTTGCTTGCAACCCTACAAGCCTAGTATTTTCACAGCTTAACACCAATAAACACCTCAACAGCAGTGGTAGAATGTGTCTGTGTGTGTGTGTGGTGAGAGGGCATGTGCACACACTGCAATATTAAATTGAGAGTATATTCTGAATTATATTAACGTTAGAAATTATTGATCATGCCAGGTTGTTGTTGAATACATTTGAATTCAATGTTTTGAGGTCAGGTTACTAGTTTGGATGTGTTCTTTTTATAGCATTTTTTAATTCCTAAATCACTCATGGTAATTTAGGAATAAAAGTCTTGGAAACTAAGAACAAATTATAATTGAAGCTAGAAATACCAATACATACAAAAGATTAAAGAGAGAGTGATTAAAAAGGAAAAGAGAGTGTTGGAGAGATGAGAAAGATAAACGAAAGAGAGAAAGAGAGAGAGAGAGAGAGAGAGAGAGAGAGAGAGAGAGAGAGAGAGAGAGAGAGAGAGAGAGAGAGAGAGAGAGAGAGAGAGAGAGAGAGAGAGAGAGAGAGAGAGAGAGAGAGAGAGAGAGAGAGAGAGAGAGAGAGAGAGAGAGAGAGAGAGAGAGAGGGGGGGTAGGAGAGATGAGAGAGGAGAGAGGAGAGAGAGGTGAAGGTTGTAATCTCTGTTCAATTAGAGATGAAGCAGAATAGTCAACTATCGCAAATGAGGTCATTAGAAGCCTTCAACTCGGATTTCTCTCTCCTGTGCATACACTCACACACACATAGACACAAACACAGACACAAATTACCCTTCCTTCATGTTCTCTCAGACAAGTCCTCTCCACTAACTGACTCTAGCTATGACAAGCCACACACTCTCTCTGTCCATCCAGGAGAAATAATCAATAGCACCAGATAATTGCTCAAAAAGCAGAAATGGAAAATACAGTTATGTGTGCTTTGAGACAGCCTTCTAGGAAGGGGAGCAGGTGATTGGATTTGCTGCTTGGATCCTTCAGAAATCCCACACTTGATCTTCCATTCAGCAGGAGTGGAGACTGCTTATGCGAGTGTGTGCCTAACGATCATTCACTCAATTGCTGGATTTTCGCTGCTTGTTTCTGGGCAAACAGTTTCAAAGTGTTTCATCACTTGAGAGATTTTAAGTATTAGTTTACTTATTGACCCTTCTTTGACACACACACACGCACACACACACACGAGCACACACACACTCACTATATCCTTCCAACCCTGAATGCTGATCCTACAACTCTTTAGTCAGCTCTACTCCACATGAAGGTAACCTCAACATCACGTCATGCACAGGCGCAGACATTGTGACGGCTTGTTGCCTCTAAAGAAGCTTTACACATGCAGCGGTTGTTTCCCTTCAATAGTTTGACCTCCTTTTCGAGATCCTGCTTTAGCTAAATCCCAATTTAGTTCATGGTCTGAAAGCATTCATACCACCCACACACATACAGCCATACAATAATTACTGTACACCGAGCTTACCTGTAACCACTCTGTGTATCCACACACACTCCCCCGTTGAAGCAAGGGTTTCTGGGATATGAAGTACAGGGCTGGTGGGCGTGTTCGCGCCCGGGACAGCTGCAGACGGCTGAGGACTCCACTGTCACTGACACCAGACTCATGGTGCCAGAATCCACCACGGTGGGCGTGTCCCGGACACTCAAAACGTTGGAGCAGCCACCGCTGGCTCCGCAGTCGGTACGGGAACACTCGTCCACGTGGACCTGGGTCACGTTGACCTGGAGGAAGGACTGGAGCTGGGGGAGAGAGAGAGAGAGAGTTAGAGAGAGAGAGAGAGAGAGAGAGAGAGAGAGAGAGAGAGAGAGAGAGAGAGAGAGAGAGAGAGAGAGACAAAAAAAGAAAGACAGCGAGACAAAGAGGGAGTGAGAAAGAGAGAAAGAGGGCGCATTGGGAGGTGTAAAAGATACATTTAGACTAATCCCAGTGATAATCCCATGTCCTTTGTGTTGAGAGATCATCAGTCCATCATGCCCATGACCATGACCAAGGCCATGTGTTCCATCTATGTAATGATCCCTACATGTGCACTCACACATAAAAGAAAACCTGCCAGTGCATTAGCATAGACAGTGTGTGATCTCATCTCTTAAACCACCAATGTACTGACTAATCTATACGGTACATCACACTCACAAACAAACACACACACACACACAGAGCTTCTCTGTGGGCATGTGTACACACACTGTGAACATGTAGGCTGCTGCATGTGTCTGTCCATACAGTGAGTGAGTCCTCACACATAAGAGGGGGCTGTGGTGGGATTTGGGAATTCCTTCGTGTGATGATGTGATCTGTCATGTAAACATTTATCTGACTGTAAATGTGTCGTAAATATGAAAATGAAACATATGTAAAGATACTGTGTGAGAGAAATGGTTTAGAATGGGTAGTGGCTTCTGGAAAGTAGATAGGGGTGAGGTCACCATCTCCGATAAGTGACTCGCTACCTGTGTCGGGAACCCAGAAGGAAACACTGGTGCATTTTAGCCTCTTTACCTGCACAGTGGGCTATTGCTGCAGTAACTGTGATGTACCTTCTGTGACAACAGTAGATGTCCCATTGATATTATGCATGGTGTATCCCACTGTGTAACTCTGAACAGGACCCAGTTGGGGGTAGTGGGAGCACAAGGAGAAGGATTGTTGATTTTCTTTTAGGACATTCACACGCAGGCACACACACACGCACACACACACACAAATGTCTGTCTGTGTGTCTAGGAACCCCCTAATGTTTTAATGCTTTAACTCCCCACAGCTGAAGAGGAAATCTCACACAATAGCGTAGTGGTGTTACCTCTGTGTTGGGGGACTGTCACTGCTCTTTGTGCTGCTCTGTATTGTCAGCTTTACCGAAACAGGCACCCATGGGGCCTGAACTACAATACCCAGAGTTCCCTGAGGCCAGAGACTAAGGAGAGAAGTTTGATGGCAGGGGAGGACTCCCTGGGGAGACAGAGTAGGAAAGTGGGACACTCTTTCTCTCGGGGAAACAGAGACGGGAGGTGATAGAAGGAGGATTCTTCAGGTCAAACCTGCGGCTGACTATCTAGCTTGTTTAAAAAAAGGACAAACGTTCTGCTGAGCATACATTACAGAGCACAATAGTGTGACTAGCAGCATGAACAAAGTCAAAGTGTTCACACTGCTAGAGAGAGAGAGAGCCCTTTCCTATCAGGGTCCTGCAGGGTAAAATACACACTTATATTAAGAAAACACATTTGGGAATGTTTTTTCACACTGTTCTATGTCTATCTCTTGGCAGCAACTTCCAAGGATGCCGTTGCTGTTGAAGTAAAAGGCAAAGGCAGAACCTCCATAGGCATGAGGTGTTATCTGTGTCAAGGTAAGTTCACATAAGGGAAAGTTGTGAAACAGGACGTCCCCAAATATGAGTGGACCCACCTGTCAGACTGTGTTACTATGACAACAGGACCGTCCCTCATTCTGCTATGATGCTAATAAAAGGGACTGTATGACACAACACCTGTCATTAGCCCCCATTCTCTCCCCCAGAGAGAGAAACCAAAAACAGAAGAAGTATATTCTCTGACGGTAGCTAGAACTGTTTAGCTCTCTGCATGAAGAACAGGTCTCATTTGTCTCTCAGGGGTTTTTCAGAAACAATGCCTCGCCACATGTAATCCAATCAACAGAGATAGAGGCTCAACAGCTCTCGCCTTGGTGAGCCAATCAAAACCTGCGACACAATGGCTCTCTGCAGGTGAGCCAATCAGAGAGGACAGTGTTTAATGGTTGCTTACAAGCTGCAGGCCTCTGAGGAGTCCAGACAAACAGACCATAATGGCACATCAACGTTGAGTAGGCAATTATAACCATTAGTGAAAGCACTTAGCAGCAGTACCACAGCGCAATGTTCTTCTCACTGTCCCCACCTCCACGACGCCTGCTCAAACTCTTAAGGGGGGAGGCGTGGGGAGGAAGGGGGTGGTGGTAGAGGTTTAGGGGAGGACAAGTTGAAAAGAGAGGGGGGAAGAGGGGTTGGGGCGGGGGGGGGAATTCATCGTTGCAGGGGAGGGGAAGGAGGGGCAGGGGGTAGGTACCCACTGGAGAAGGATCTCGCTGAGAGATCTCCTTGCTTGATGCCAGAGAAGAGCAGAAACCGTGAGCCATGCTCCAACTCCAATCCACTGAGCCAGGGACACATAGCAAGCTCATGCTCATGGTGAGCTTCTCAGCTGGAAGACAAACTCAGAAGCTCATCTTGTCAACGGTATCACGTATTCTGCATGTGTATTATACTACATTCAATGGGAGTGTGAACAGAACAATATCCTCTCTAGTCCCTGGCCTTGGAGATTGTAGGTGCTAGCTTAACTGACAACATTTGTTTGACTGTTTTATCCGAACATATAGGCTACTGTAATATACCGTAAAAGCTGAGCTGAATCAACAGAGTGCCTGGGAACAGATATCTCTCTGTCCCTCTCTCTCTCTGTCTCTCTCTCACCCACTCTTTTTGCTCCAGTACTCCACAGCCTTCCATTACTGAGACCTGTTTTACACAGAAACCATAGGAACACAGGTACTGGTATCCATATCAATTAATCCAACATAGCCCTCCTCAAAGCCCTGTGAGACAATGTGTGAATGGAAACACTAAACAGTCAAAAGAAGCTTCTATTGTTGAGAGTGAAACACAGTGTACATAGACGAAAAGGACAATCAAATATATATATAGAGAAAGAGAGAGAGAGACAGAAAGAGGGGGTGGCGGGCGAGAGATGGAGACAGGAAGAGGTGAGAGAGGGAGATAAGAGAGGTAGAAGAGAGAGGATGTGGGAAAGAAAGATTGCGGCAGAGAGTGGGAAAAAAAGACTCGGAGAGAGGGGGAGAGAGGGGGAGAGAGGGGGAGAGAGATTGAGAGGAGAGGCCGACAAAATGAAGTAAGAGAAGGGAAAACTTCTATTTCCGAGTAACACCGCAGAATAGGGAGCATTAATAATAACTGCTCCCTCCCTCCCTCCCTCCCTCCCTCCCTCCCTCCCTCCCTCCCTCCCTCCCTCCCTCCCTCCCTCCCTCCCTCCCTCCCTCCCTCCCTCCCTCCCTCCCTCCCTCCCTCCCTCCCTCCCTCCCTCCCTCCCTCCCTCCCTCCCTCCCTCCCTCCCTCCCTCCCTCCCTCCCTCCCTCCCTCCGTTTCTCAGTATTACCCTGCCCCTTGCTCATCCCCTCTGCTCACGCTTCACATCCCATTCTGATCTATGTCTTCTCACGGGGCTGCTACGAGTGCTGATGAAAAGCGGGAGTCTTTCCACAAATCACACCTGCAGCCTCCAATATCTCTCCTCCTCACTCTTTCCACCACAGACTCTCTATATCCCTCTCCATCTCCCTCTCCCCTTCACCAAACCCTCCCTCCACAGGACCTCCATCTTAACAGATATAATCTCTTGGTGCATCGAGGAATCTGCAGTCTAACACAATATGCAGTGGAAGCATCTGTCTGCGCTTGATGGGGTTACGTAATAGTTTCATCATGGTAAAATGTGTGGTGGCAGCAATTAAACACTGCCATCTTTAATTTTTTCCCCGTGATATCCACATGCCCGCATCCATACGTTCTATCCTCCACAATGGCCCTCCTGCAGTATATGAGTGTTACGTGTTTTGGATGAACATGTGATCATAGACAAAGCTTGGATGCATTCTAGCTGATAATTGTGTGTGTTTGTGTGTGTTTGTGGAGGTGTGCCTGGATCTGCGTGTCTTAGAGAAGCTGTGTGTGTGACATATTGTGTGTGTGTGTGTGAGTATGCATGTGTCACACCCGCGCACGGGCGCCAGCCCTCTAGAGGGGGACATTCACCCTAGAGCACCTAGCACCAACCTTCTTCTACACTGGGCTCCACACCTGCGGTGATCAACACTTCCTATTTAAGCACTGGGTGTCCTTCCCTCTTCACTCTGTCATGAAGTTGGTTTGTGTAAGTACGCCTTCTTGGTTTTGGATGTTACCTTTGTTTCTGGATTACTTTTTGTTGGACTGAACCATCCTCCTGTGGAGCACCCCTTTGTTAACCTTTTTTTGAATAAATCATTTTTGTTGCACCTGATCCGCTCTCTGCATGTGTGCCTGAAAACCCCGGCCTGACAGCATGGGCTGGGCATGTGTGAGGGCGGAGCGCAACATGTGTGTGTGTGAGGATGTATGTGAGTGTGTGTGCTGCCATGTGTGAGTCAGGATGTGTGCACATCCTGCCGCTCATCCGCCCGTCCACTATCCTACCTTCTGCTTGTGAGCCGCCAGGTAACCGTGCAGTTTCTCTGGCCGGACATAGGGGGCGCCCCCGGTTACGGCAAAGCGGACGTCCAGCATCCGCTCCCTCACGTCCATCAGGCTGAAGACGTTGACGTCCTCCACCGCCACGGAAACTAGCTCTGACAGGAAGTCCACCAGCAGGTCGTAGCGACTGCTCAGGCCACCGCGACGCTCCACAAACTCCTTGGCTGTGATGTCTGTGGGACACACACGTACACAGAAACACACACGTGCGCACACACACACACACACGTGCACACATACAAACGCACACATACACACACATGAGCACACACAATAGTAAATATCAGTATTGTAAATACTACTTTCTCTACTTTTGGAGGTCCTCATAGACAGCTGTAAGCCATTCAACCAGTACCAGACCCATCAGTCCAAGTCTCAACATCCCCATTGAGTCCCTACACATCACCACCTAAACCCCACCATCTGCCAATTCCTAGCAGTGCATTGGTGTCACGGAGACACTTCCAGGTACTGTAGAAGGAGTTCCCTGACACAAGGACGCCTTTAATTGGGTATACACCTCTGGCAAGGTATTCTGGACACTAGAATGTGCTCCCATGAACATGGAGCGAAACACACATGTAAATGTACAAAACACAGACACACAGACACACACATCTCAGGCACACTTGTACAGTAAGTATAGATTCTAAGTATAGATCACAGCAAATCTCAAGGTGTTCATTTATCACCAGGGGTGTGACTCATTTGGTGTTTGTAAAGGTCAATGCTCACAAAATGAACCTATATGAATACTGCTGGTGATCAATTTTAGAATCAAAAATTGGCTGTGAATATTGTGGTGTGACTGTTTTTTTACAGAGACATGACCACACTATCAATGACAAGGTACCATTTATGAGGCGCTTTATAAAGGCACTAGGGTCCTAGGCCATTGTTTTAAATAGCCTGAGAAAGCTTATGTAAAGTACTGGTGTGAGACCCATGTTATCAGAGCATGTGTTTGTGCGGGACCTAATCATGTGTGTCTGGTATCTGATGTGTTCTTTAATCTAAGGGTTGACAAGCAGGCTTTAGTGATAGCACCATGGCTGGCCTCACTGTTGTCAGTCAGGGATCATTAGCACCTGAGATCTAGAGGATGAGTGGGAAGAGAGGTGAGGAGAGTAGGGAGGAGAAGGGAGGAGGGGGATGGGAAGAAGAGGAAGAAGAAGAGCTCTATTCTGGTATTAAGAGAATGGAAATGGAGGCTTGAGTAGGAGGGAAGGTGCTGGTTGAGCCTCCTGTCAGCTCTCATCACTGGGATGTTAGGGCCAGTGTTAGTGACAGGCACTCCAACTCTAACACACAGACACACGCTCACACCTGGCTTTGATCCAGAACAGCTATCGGCCCCAACTCTCCTTCCCACAGGCATTAGCCCATTATTGGGAGAGGAGCGAGGTTGGGTATGCACGCATGTATGCACACGTACACACACACACACACACACACACACGCCAACTCACACACTCACAGGGTGGATGGACTAACAGATGGACAGCAGGAGTGGATCAGTGTGAGTCGATAGACCTTGAGAGACAGCTCAGGCCTGGACCAGCAGTGGAGAGCAGATACGCTTCCAATCTCTCCCTGTATTGATCCTGCTAGGCAACAGCTCAGAGAGAGAGAGAGAGAGAGAGAGACACACACTGATGATGTGCCTCTTCTGGGAGGGAAGAAAGGAGGGATGGAGGGAGGGATGGAGGGAGTGATGGAGGGAGGGATGGAGGGAGGTGGAGATGAAGCGATGGAAGGAAACTAGGATGAACTAGTCTGGGGCAAAAAACAAATCTTCCCACCCGCAAAGAAGATACAAGCCCAAGTGCTTTCTGTAAAGTAACTTTCCACAGGATAAAATATGGGTGTGTGTTAGCATTAGCATGCATGTTCAGTACATCTTTGCGCATGGTGTGTTGGAGTGTATGTATCTGTGTGTTCAGTCGGGTTCAGGTTTCAGTGTGTTCAATGTGTGTGTGTGCTCTCTACAGCAACTTTGTGTGTTTGTTTGTGTGTGTGTGTGTGTGTGTGTGTGTGTGTGTGTGTTTGTGTGGGTGTCTCAAGGACTCACTGTACATTTCACCTTTTTATCAATTCCCCCTGCAAGTTCTCCACCAAAACGAACCTTAATCTCCTGCAGGCTGATTTAGCCTGGAACGCTCTACATCCTTATTGCCTTCTGCTTTTGTTCTAGCAGTGGGATTTAGAATGTCAAGGAGGAGTTAAGTATTGCTATAAGTGGAATGTTTCATAATCCCTAAGACTCTGAATCAATGGCAATGCTTACCCCTAGCTTGATGTTTTGTTTGTTTTATTTTTTCCTTAAATCTATATTCTTAAAACGGTAATTGCTATTCCCACCCCCCACCCCACCCCCCTTAAACATTTAATAAATATATATAATTGTTTTTCTGTCTCTAAAAGGGATGGAGAAGGTAGAGAGAGATGGCATGGGGGTAAGGGCTTGTTGCTGACATTTTTCAGTAAAAAAAAAACAGAATTCAGAATTGTTCCTCATCTGTGTTCCTACTGAGTTATGAGCCACAGGTGTTTCAGAAGGAATCTCAGCAGCTGGGGACATTGGGCTCCAACTCACACTCATCTAGAAGCACTTATCTCAGATATTACGATCAATAGCAGCCAACAGCAGCCTGATAAGAGCAGGTCACCAGCTAGCTCTCTGGCTCTCTTGAAGCTGAATGTATAAGAGTGGCTAACAGCTAGTGACCATGTTGGAATAGAAAAAGAGAAAAAAGTTACGGGTTTCATATAAGGGGTGGGGTGAAATACGGGTTCCAGGAAGATTAACATATATTTTAAATTCCATTTCCATTACTTGCGTTTAACATATTTGTTTGGACTGGTTTTTTATAAGCAGATCAAACGGTGTAATCAGCAGCAGCGTAGATCTGTAGGCCGTGGGCTTGTCTCCTCGTTCTTGAGGCTTCATACAACACCCAAATGCACACACATGCACATACAACCCCCCCACACACACACACACACACATACAACCCCCACCCCACACACACACATGCACATACACACACACACATAAACACACACTCAAGCCTCTGTTTTGGGACGAGAAGCTAAATCCTTTTATCAGCTTATATGAACCAAGGATTCTCTCTGTTTTCTCTTTCTCCCCCTCCCGGCCTCTTTCCATTTCAATATCTCTCAAATCATAAAAATCCCTCAAGCATACAGCCCATTTCTTTTAAGTACGTTTAATTTTATTGCACATATGCAGTGCGGTATATCACGACAAGATGGATATCAGCAGGCATTGAAAATGTAATGAAAGGTGCTGGCATAGTAAAAAAAAATAGATTAATTAATATTTGTATGGGGATAAAAGGAACTTCCTGACTAAATAAGACTGTGTCTCCTCTGATTTGGAAGTCAACTCACAGTGTTTCATTTGACCCCTGTGAGCTGCCGTAGTAAACATGCCCTAGTAAACAACAGGGTTTGCATGCGAGGCGCTGGTCCTACCTGCCAGCCGGAGGGATCCTGAGTTGTAGATGGCCTCGTCACGTAGCTCCCTCACATGCACCGTTACCTCGGAGATGGCGTCTGGCCACACCCCGTCAGACACACGCACCTGGAACTCATAACTCCCTGGAGGGGCGTTCTCCTTGATGATGAGGAAGCCCGTCCGCTTGTTGAGGATAAAGTAACTGCACACATACACACACGCGCACACGCACGTGCACGCACACACGCACACACACACACACAAACACACACATGGGATTATAACTGCACTGATATAACAAAGAAGATGAATTGCAGGAATAAAACTTGAAAGAATTGAACGGAGAGGAATCAAACTATGGGATCAATCAAACTAGGAGGAATCCAACTAGGAAGAATCCAATTAGAAATTAACAAACTTGGAATAATCAACCTAAGAAGAATCCACCCGTGCAGGAGGAAAGGGAGAAATGTAGGGGGAGCAGAGCGGCTAATACATATGAGAAGATGAATAGCGAATGCAACGAGAAGAAAGGAGAGGAGAATGGGAGAAGATGACAGGAGGGAACTCCTCATGGTGCATATCTTCAAACCTCCTTTGTAATCGAACTCATTCAAGTTTGATTAAACCGAAACCGAAAGAGTAGAACAAGAGCAGCATGGGACCTCAACAAATATGAATGAATACAGTTGCTTTAGGACCATTTCTAAGTTTCAGTTTGAGAAGCAAGCATCACTGTATCATTGATGACGTTGGGCTGAGTTTCCTGCTTCTCAGGTTTGGAAGGATCTTCTGAAGCTCTAAGCAGTGGACCACATACCTGATGAAATATTAAGGCAGCGAGGCCTCCACAAACCCACAAGGCCCCACAGACAACCTAACTTAGTTCTCAGTTTCTTTGAATTCAGCAGGAGTCAACAGTTCTCCGGTGAGGAGGCTTCAGGTAGTCTGTCACATTATCATGTGCTCATGTGTTGATGTGTGTGTGTGTGTGTGTCTGTGTGTGCGTGCGTCTGGGTCTCTGTGTGAGTGGGCCTGCATACTTGAGTGTGTGTGTGTGTGTTAGGGCCGCGTGTCTTTGTGTGCGTGTGTGCGCATGCACGCCAGAGTGAGGGTGTGTGTCAGCATGCGTGACAGCGACAGAGTGACTTGAGAGTGCTGTGCCTTTAGAGGGATCTCAAGGCAAGCTGACGGTCTTAGAAGACCTGACAGATCCGTCTCCGCTCACCTCACACCTCTGCCTCAGGTGTCTGAGCAGAAACACATCAATGGCACCCGGCGCACACATATCACACTCAAGGTTTCTGCACTGAGGGGAGGGCTGGGGGAGGGGGGACCGGAGGATCAGGCAAATGGGTAAGACGAAGAAAGAAACATAGAGAAAGAACAGTCCAAGGCAAAGAGAGAGAATACATGAAGAGACAGACTGAGATGCAGACTGAGAGAAACAGAGAGAGAGACTAGGAGAGAGAACGGGACAGAGAGACAAAGAGAAAGAGAGAGATGGAGACACACAGAGACATGGACACAGAGACAGAGATAGACAGACCAAGACACAAAGAGAGACATACGTCTTACCTGGGTACATGTCCCTCAAAGGCGTATGTCTTGTTATCCCAGTCATCAGGGTCGGGAGCATAGACCTTCCCCAGGACTGTAGTTGGCATCCTCCCTGTAACAGTACACCTGTTTATATTCACTCTTTCTCCACCCCCCTCTCTCTCTCTCTGACCATCTCTCCTCTCACTGAGACCTGATGTGAGTGGGATTGATTGCATGTCCCTGCATGCAGTTTGTGCATGTCTACGTGTGTATGTGTGTCTGTCTAAAAGTGTTCATTAGCAGTTCTGCAGGACTGTTTGCACATTAGCACTAGCTTACGGTAACACTACCAGCATCACTTACTGAGGATTATCAGGAGAACAAAAGGTCTCAGTTCAGTCCAGACATTGTAAGAAAAAAGCCGTTTTCAAAAGTGTCGCTAAGTAACAGTTTAGTTGGCTACAAACTATTTTACTTCAAGGTGAAGTTCAGATAACCAGCTTATTATATGAAATATTACAGTAAGGTTGGGTTCACATGGAAACATAAAATTACTGGATGTAAGAAAGTTATTTGTTTCAGTTAATAAGCATGAACAAATGTGTTAATTTGTTTGATAATTATAATAGATTTCACAGTCAAATATTATAATTAACACAGCATTAAGTCCTAAAAAGTGAATTTTTACACTGACATGATCATGATCACGACTCCAGAATTTTTAATTATCCTGTACAGGTCTATGCATGACTCAGTGGTTTCATAGCAAAGCCTACCTTTTTACACCAAGGCTACAAGAAAACAGTTTCTGAGAAATGCGAGTCAAGAAAAGCCTTCCCTGTGCATTGAAAGGGAATGTCATGTTATGAGAAAGACCATTCTAAAGGAAGGACTGAGTATAGATGCCAGTCCATCTTCACAGCTGTGCGGCAAGTCAGGTGTGTTCTCACAACAACAAAACAACCATGTATGTCTATCAAAGGAAGGTTGAAATGAGGTGAACAACAAACGATTGAAACATTACACTGTTTTCAAAGCCCTTTGTGGTCAAGGACCCAACAGACATGCCTGTTAACAGTCCAACACTTGATCTGCTCTCTAGTCTCACCTCCCTTTCACCATGATCTTTCGTCGGACTTGTAAATGATCTAATGATATAAATACTCATATAACACTGTAGGTTGAAAGAGAGCATTAGAAAATGTACTTGAGTTTCCATTCAACATTTTAATTAGTCCACACTAAAGTCTAATGCTGCCACAGCATGTATGGTAAGGTTTCTCGATTTCATCCTGCAATTTTCTTGGACATGCACACCTTGCAAGTGAACCCAAACTATGGCTGCCA
Source organism: Hypomesus nipponensis (assembly GCF_054491055.1). Taxonomy (NCBI): domain Eukaryota; kingdom Metazoa; phylum Chordata; class Actinopteri; order Osmeriformes; family Osmeridae; genus Hypomesus; species Hypomesus nipponensis. Next base: position 13,641,682 of record NC_140379.1, on the reverse strand, counting down.
AATTCTAACATTAAAATACAGAACCCAGTAGTGATGTTTAAATGTGTGATTCATTATTTATTTTGAGAACATTTTATTATGCTATTTAGATGCTGCAAGGAATCAATGTAGTTTAAATTATTTTGACATTTCTGTCAACATTCTGACCTCTGTGGCTGTTGATGAAGATCTCTTTCTCTCCTGGCTGGTGGGCATGGTCGTTGTGGTCGCCGATGGTTACGGTCAGCGTGTTGGTGACGGTGCGTGGCGGGGTTCCGCTGTCGCTCATGACAACGGGCAGGAGGAACTCCTTCTGCTTCTCCCGGTCGAAGGCCCTCAGGGCAGTGATGGTGGCAGTTCCGTTGCTGTTATCCTGCAGGTAGAAGTCTCCACTGTGGCGGTACTCTGGGGCCAGGCTGAAGGAGAAGGGCGCTCCGTTCTGCTCAGAGTCACGGTCCAGGGCCCGGATCAGGGTGGACGTGTGGTTCAGCCTGACCACCTGTGGCCCCGCCACATTCTCCCACACCACTGGGGTGTACGCCGCCTCAAACTCAGGCCCGTTGTCATTAACGTCTATCAGGGACAGCTGCACTGTGGCGCTTCCCGTTAACGGGGGTCTCCCCCGGTCCGTAGCCAGGACGACCAGGTGATGCTGCGCCATGCTCTCCCGGTCCAAGGAGTTGGCCACGGTGATCCACCCTGCCTGGTTGATGGCAAACAGACCCTGGGGGTCGGAGTCATGTGACAGGCTGTAGGTGATGTCACGGTTGACGCCCGAGTCGGAGTCGCTGGCGGCCAGCTGCGCCACGCTGGTTCCCACGGCGACGTCCTCGGGGAGGGGCATCAGCTGCAGGAAGTGAGGTATGAAGACGGGAGCGTGGTCGTTGTAGTCCTCCACCTCCACCAGGCAGGTGAGCAGGCTGAAGAAGTCCAGGTCCTCCACCTTCAGGGTCAGGTTGAAGCTCTTCTCGCTGGGGCGCTCGTAGTCCAGACGCTTCTTCAGCCTCAGGGAGCCTCTCTGCTCCTGCCGCTGGCTCAGCAGGTAGAACTTCTGTTCGGGGTCTCCCGCGACCACGCTGAAGGTCAGCTGGGCGTTCTGGCCCGTGTCCCCGTCCTCGGCCGTCAGCTCCAGCACCACGGCGTTAGGCTCGGCGCTCTCAGACACCCTGGCCAGGCAGGGCCGCGGCACCGTGAAGCGGGGGGCGTGGTCGTTCAGGTCGCCCACGTGCACTGTGGCCGTGGCCGTGCCCGCCATCCCCCCGCCGTCCCTGGCTTCCACCACCAGGAAGTAGGACTCCACCTGCTCGCGGTCCAGTCCGCTCATCGCCACGGTGATTGTGCCCGTGCCGGGGTTGATGGAAAACAGGTCGGAGGCCACGCCCCCAATCCTGACCACCCCGTCCGCCCCTGCATTACCCAGAATCCTGTAGGAGAGCACGGCGTTCTGGCCGACGGCCGAGTCGTCCAGGTCCGTGGCGGTCATCTCCATCACGGACGTCCCCGGGCCTGAGTTCTCGGGCACGTCGCCGTGGCAGTCGGGCGCGCACGTGAAAATGGGCGGGTTGTCATTGATGTCCCACACGTTGATGATGACGTCAGTGAAGCCCGTGAGCCCCTCCCCTCCCTCGTCCGTGGCGAGGACCACGAAGCGCCAGACGGCGCGCTCTTCGCGGTCCAGGGTTCTCTGGGCATAGATCTTCCCTGTGACCTCATCGATGACAAACTGGCTGTCAGCTCCCTGGCCGTGGAGAGAATAACGCAGAGCCTCCTGGTCTGCATCCTTATCTGGATCAGACGCTGTGACCTGGGACCGAGAAGGAAGGGATAGAGAAGAGGAGGGGAGAGGACAGGAAAGGAGACGGGAGGTAAGGTAGGGTATGGCGGGGTAAGGAGAAAGAGTAAGAGCTAACTTTATTTAATAGAGTTCAGCACTGTTTAATTATTAAAGTGCTGCTGACTTGGAGCGATGCGTTGGTTGGAAGACCACAAACCTAATCTGCTCTGCTGGAGGAGGTCTTCAACTCTCCAGCCTGCTCTCGTTCCCTTCCAGTATATCTCGCTCTAGCGGTCTATCTCGCCCTCTCTGTCTGTCTCACTGGTGCCTCCCTGTCTTAATCTCTCTGTCTGCCTCTCTGGTCTCCCGGTATCTCTCTCTCGGCCTCTCTGTTTTCTGTCGCTCTCTCCCTCTCCCTCTCTTTTTCATTTCTCCTATCTGACTTGAGGCAGGCCAGAAATGACCATAATAATTGCAGCGCGAAGGCTGGTAGAAATGAGCATACGAGGAAGCAGGGGAGACAGCCACAGGCCCCGGCTCAAAGCAGCCAGGACTTCATGTCGGAGAGCGTGAACAAAGTGCAACCTTATGTCAGCCCAATATAAATATAAACAGAGAAGTGTGAGACAGAAATAACCCGAGGGGGCCGAGGTGCGTTTAGGTTTGTGTCCGAAAGTGTGTGTGTCTGCGTGTGTGTGTATTTTGGTGAAGCACACAGGGAACTGGTAAGACTCTACGTGCGACAGAGAGATAGTTACTGACAGAAACAGACACACCTCAGGGCTGAATGTCAACAGAGAAAAAAATGACAACGTGCTTCAGAAGACAACAACAGTATGTCTTTATGAAACCTGGCGCAGGCTTGTCAAGCCAATGTCCTGATACAGCTCATCACATCCACTAATGAACGTGCACTGATGCCATGATTAGAGATGACAATGTGTTCAGACACTCAAGGGATCCCAACCCACAACGTTGGGAGACAAACGTCTCAATTCCTAAACAAACAGACACTTTCCTCACTTCCACGCCGTTCCACACACACACACGCACACACAGGCTGGTGTGAACTGAAACCGACCACCCCGCTGTTGCTCCTCCTACCTGCAGAACAAACACCGGCGAGCCGTCCAGCTCCTCGGTGACAGAGCCATAGTACTCGTTGACAGTGAACACGGGCGCCTCGTCGTTCTTGTTGACCACGTTGACCGTCACGGCGGCGTAGTCCTCCCACTTGCCGTCGGAGGCCACCAGGTGCAGCTTGTAGTGCTTGGTGACCTCGTAGTCCAGCGGCTGGGAGATGAAGATGGTGCCCACCTCCGGCTCCACGTCAAACACCCCGCCCGTGTTCCCTGACGTGATCTGGTAGCGCAGCTTGGCATTGGCCCCTGGAGGGAGGAGGAGTCGGACACAGTTGGATCGGGGTCAGACTAGTCTCTGCTAGTTTCGGGGGGTTAGATCATCATCTGCTGTGGCTCAGGTCCAGTCAGCTCCCAGTGTTCATTAGCAGTTCTGTAGACTCAGCTCAGGTAAACGTTTTATCCTTCTCTGTCTATTTTTTCCCCCGCCGAACCCTCTTCTAATTATGGTGGTTGATCAACAGTTTTACTCTCAATCCAATTACTGAGAGAGAATAACTTGGAATCTCAATCAGACTGAACGTACATTAGAGAGACGGAAAAGGAAAGGAAGAGCAGAGAATGAGGTAAAAGAGCAATCTCAGAGGACATAAAAGATTCAAAGCTTATTAGCAACATGAAAGAGGATGGCAGGAAATAATACACTATTCCGTTCAGTTTTATAGCATTGGCTACGTAAATGCAACGTGAGAGTGGTGAAAGAGACCCCCCCACACACACACTCTAAACCCAACATCCCGATAATATCCCCCCCACACACACACACTCTAAACCCAACATCCCACCTCACAAACCCCCACCCCAACCACCCACTCTAAACCCCATGTACCCTCTTTCCTTCCTTTTTGGGTGGGAAAACTGCTGAGATGTACTCCCAGTGGATAGCTTTGCTAACTCGTGCGGAGCAGAGTAAATAACCAAAATGAATGAACAAACAACAAGAACAAATACAAAAATGTAACAAATGTTTTTTATCCAAGCCCAGCCCCCATCCTCCCCTTGGCCATGTTCCCTGGGCACTGTACTTATTCTGCTGACAGGAGAGAGCAGAGAGGATCTGATATTATCCGCTGAGGCCCAAAAGAGGCAAATCCTCTCTCTGTTTTACTTTAGGGATTGTCTTTTTCTCTTAATGCCCCACCCCACCCCCGCACTGTCTCTCTTTCACTCTCTTTCTCTTTCACTCTCTTTCTCTCTTACTCTCTCAATACTACAGTCTTCGGCGGTCTTTGTCTGTGTGTTTTTTTTTTTACTGTGTTTACTGTAGATTTGTGCGTGTGGCTTTAGCTGTGTGTGAGAGCAGAAAGCGTGTGTGTGTGTGTGTGTGTATGTTTTGCTCTGTGTGTGTTGAGCTGTGTGTAGGTGTGTAGGTGGTATAGACTCGCCGGGTACGGAAGTCCATTCATCAGTGCGAGGTGCTGAGGAGATCCGCTTTGGCTCCGACATAATAAATGTCTGTTTATATGGAGGAACGCCTTCACCTTACTGTAACCACACTCCCTCCCTCCTCCCAGCTTCCCCTGCTCCTCTCCTCCTTAACCACCCTTCCTCCCTCCTGCCCTCCTCCATCACCACACTCCCTGTCTCATCACACCTTCAACCCTTCTCTTTTACCGTTGTCATCGTCCCTCCTCCTCCTTCACCACCCTCCCTAATGCCTCCATTCCTCCTTTATTTCCTCCCCTCGTGCAGGTCTGGTAGGCCATGGAAGAATTTGAGATTTCTCTACAGGGATTTATGTGCAAGCAGAGTGTGAGCTAGCGCTATGTGAACGAGGGGGAGTCGTGTGAATAAACGCCAGTGAGTTAGTGCAGCTGGATGGATGGGGACAAGGATAAGTGCTAGAGAGAGAGAGAGAGAGAGAGAGAGAGAGAGAGAAAAAAGAAAGAAAGAAAGAAAGAAAGAGAAAGAGAGAGAGAGACAGAGTATTTCCACTGGTGCCAGTATTAGCTGAAGCATCCGTTGGGAGGTTTGATGTGTGTGTGTGTGTGTGTGTGTGTGTGTGAGTGTGAGTGTGCGCGTGCATGTCATGGCATAGCTTTACTAACGTGTTAGGCCTACTTTCAACTTTGCAGCAGGGATTTACCATACATGTATGACTATACCCTCCATAGACCCGGAGTCTGTCAGCTGTGACGTATACCTCAATATATCTGTTTCTTGGTTGACAATCTGAGATGATCACAGATCTTCTATCACTCTCACTTCAGAAGCTGTCTTGGAAGAGTGACATTTCCCCCTCCCTTCCCCCCTCCTTCTCCTCTACCCCCTTCTCCTAATCCTGCCCTTTCACTCTTTGCTCCTTCTCCCTTTTACTCCTCTTTATCTTTGTCTTCATCTTCCTCTCCTCAGAACACCTTGCCCTTGCTTCTTCCCCCCATCCTCCCTCCCCTCTCCCACAGCCCCCTTCTTCATCCTCTCTTTCTCCCTCTCCTTCTCATACCTTCATCCCGTCCTCACCCTCAACTCTCCCCCTCAGGTACCCCCTCACCACCCCCCCCCGCCCTCCCCCTCTCTCTCCCCCTCCTTCCTCTCCTCCCCCTCACCACCTAGTCCCTTCATCCTTGTCACCTACCTTCATCTTCGTCGTTAGCGCTGACAGTGAGGATGGCGAGGCCCACGTCGGCGTCCTCATCCACGTCGACTTCATAGGCCGTCTGGGCGAAGCGCGGCTTGTTATCGTTCACGTCGCTGATGAAAACACGCACGTACGCCGTGTCTGAGGGGAGAATACAAACACACACACATTAAAAACGTCTAGTTGTTCTTATTCTGTCAACCTGAATTTCTGTAGGTGTGTGTGTGTGTGTGTGAGAGAGAGTCTCTCTTCAAACATGCACACACACACACACACGTGCAAAACTATTTGTCTCTCTCTATGTCATCTCTGTATCGTCCTGTAGAATGTCTCTCATCGTTCCATCTCTCTGCCTTGTCGTTTGACTGTGTATGTGTCAATTCACTGACTCGTTTTTTACTCTTTTTATGTAAGAGCCAAATGTAGAGAGCCTGAAGGACGAGGTGTAAGGTGTGTGTGTGTGTATACAGGAGGAGGAGGAGGAAGGGGGGTTGAAAAAGGGGGAAAGGAGGGAGGGAAGAGTCAGGTTAGGAGAGGGGAGAGGTTGTGAGGGCCCATCCCAATATTCTATACTCCCTTTGATATCAGTATCAAAAGGAACATAATTTGCAATACACTCTTGGAGATGAGATAAATTATTTAAGGCTGTTGCAGGGATATTTTACGGTTCAGAAGAGAGATTGCAAGCTAATACACCCCAGCAGCGAAAAAACAAGCCTGCAGCTCAAAGTCCATGCTTGTTAGGAGTCTGACGGAGAAGGGGAGACAGACAGACGAACAGAGAGAAAGAGAGAGAGAGAGAGAGAGAGAGAGAGAGAGAGAGAGAGAGAGAGAGAGAGAGAGAGAGAGAGAGAGAGAGAGAGGGTGGGATGTGATGATGAAGTACTTGTCACTTCATCACTCATGTCACCTGGTGCCTGGTGCCTGCATGTAGAACAGAGCACGCCTGTGGCTCACATGACAACTTCCTCTTTCTCTCTCGACTCTGGGATTGCGTCAAGTCAATGTTTACTGCTTAATAACACCACGTCTGTCTGTGTGTTTGTCTGCTTGTCTGTGTGTGTTTCTGTCCATCTGTCTCGTTTGGTTCCAATGTTTTCCAGCTGAAGCTCCTCCCCTCTCCCCTCCCATCCCTTTCCCATCCCCTCACTCCTCTCCTCTACTCACCCCTGCTCGCCTCACTTCACTTCTCCTAACTCATCCAACATTTATAGCCCCCCAAAAGGAGTGATCACACTCCCCTCAAACCACGGTCTTGTTAATATTGGAGTGGTGTTTACGCTGTCAAAATGTCATAACGAAGCCAACCAAGTGAAAGGAACTTTTAATAATCCATGCTAATATGTATGAAAAATACATCTTTCCCTCCCTTAATGTTGTTTCTTTCTCTCTCCCCTTGCTTCTCTGTGGGCCTCATGTACTAACGCTTTTGCCCCACTTCGGGTGTATTTGTTTGGAAAGGCGCTGATTACCCGATGACCTGCAGGTTTCGTAAATACAACGTAAACTGAAGTATCACAGCGTGCGCTTTCTGTGTGCTGGCCATGCTGCTAATAACGTTACGTTTGCAAATGTACGTACATGAGGCCCAGAGTCTCTCTTTCTCTCTCTCTCTCTCTCTTCTCTCTCTCTCTCTCTCTCTGTCTCTCTCTCTCTGTCTCTCTCTCTGTCTCTCTCTCTGTCTCTCTCTCTCTCTCTCTCTCTCTCTGTCTCTCTCTCTGTCTCTCTCTCTCTCTCTCTCTCTCTCTCTCTCTCTCTCTCTCTCTCTCTCTCTCTATATATATATTTCTTGCTGTTTTTTTCCCCATGTAGACTGTATTCATCACTCTCTCCTTCTTTCTGAATTCTGTTTGTGCTTTAATCAGGCAGAAAACATGGTGCCAGGGTCCTGGGGGATAGATAAAGAGATCTGAAGCGATCATCCTCGCTGCCCCAGTGGAGGGACTAGCTGCTCTGGCTGAAATGACATCCAGAGTGGTGCGTTTAAACCAGTCACATCTTTTACGGTGCATGTGGAGGATACCCAGCGTCAGAACCCTGGAGCGCTCTAGAACCCTGCTGCTCACCCGAGTTAGGCAGCCCGTGTTTCCCCGGCCTGGCCGACTCCCAGCCGTCCACAGACTGGACCTCCAGCAGGTAGGACCCCTTGGTCTCGCGGTCGAACACGGCCTCTGTATGGATGGAGCCCACCTCTGGGTCGATCCGGAAGTACTGGTGGTCCCCACTCTTGTCACTCAGCAGGGAGTAGGAGATCTGAGGGAACGAAGTCCGAATCAGAACATTCAAATCCTAATGGAATCAAACTGAGAATGAGATGGAGGATTAGAATAAGACTCAAAATCATTCCAACTCAGAGTCAATCAGGGTTGAAGGAACAGACAGACTCAGAGGGTTTGCTTTTCTCAATATCTTAACATTTCTCAACCTTAAATGGCCAACCTCTCCCAGTTTTATACATAAAGAATCAAATCTCAGACTTAATACTCCTGAATCTGATACCCTGAGGCTGAGATTTTGGAAGCACAGACTCCGCTGAGGTATTGTCTAACACTCTGTGGGACAGTCTAATGCTCTGAATATTTTAAGAATTTGGTATCGTGCTCATGCATTGTATCCAGTACCCGACCATTCCAAACAGGAGTGTGTGAAATGAAGTGTATTACGATGGAAGGATTAAGACATCTAAATTCAGAAGATGAGATGGAAGCTCACTGATGTAGTAATTCCAAAAAGTATGATTCATAGAGACGCTGTACCCCACCCACAGCTGGGCGTCACCAGGTAGAGCAGGGTTACCTCACAGACTAAGGGTTTGATTCCAGCCCGGGCCATTTTCATCATCCCTTCTCTCTCCCCGTGCTTTTCCTGTTTCTGTCTAACTGTCTCTACTGAAATAACTGAAGCAGAAAAAGCCCCTCAAAATATCTCTAGATATTAAACATCCCCCATGGCCTGCTATGTCTGGAACAATGTGCTAGGATTCAGCGGGACTGTCTCAACACCAGAGATGTGCAAAGCTAGGTTCAACGACTTCAGACAGAGCTTGGAGGGATTAATCACAGGGACATCTAGTACCTCAGGCATGTAATTTACACACACGCATCCATTTCTAAATTGTAAAACTTTAGTCGACATCGACGCTTTATTGACTGATTGATGGTCCATCTTCAATGCTTTTGGAAAGAAATTACATTGTGTAAGAAATCAGTGCTGAAGAGACCATTTTGAAGGAAGAACATGCGTCGCTCTTCCTGCAAACACACCATAGACTGTGTTCCTTACTTTGTGAGAAACATTGCAGAATTAACACAAAACACTGTTGAGGTAGCTTAAAAAATATATCAAATGCCTGGAGCGTTAGCCATTAGATGGTCGTGTGACCCATGAACGGCAGCATAATTGCATCATCATTGACATGGCCTTCCCAACAAAAGAACTGGATCCATGGACTAAGAAAACCAAATGGACACCCACTCCAGTCCTTTCACAAGAGAACATTTTACTTCAGTTTTCATTATGAAAAATAATGAATAATGCAGGGAATCAGTTATGAGTTACAGATGGCCTTCAACGTAATAGTCTTTGAAAACAGTTAAGCAGAACCTTCCAGAACTAGGCAGCAGAATAAACAGACTCAATAGGGTCTAAATGTTTCCTGCAGGATCTGAAAAATGTACGTAATTTAAAGTTATATTCACCTCTAGTTCAGTTTACGGAGCTAGCTTCCCAAAAGATGGGACTCCTTCCCACCCCCCCCTCCCCCCACGCCCGAACATGCACACACCCACACACACAATTAGACAGTGTCACCTGGGTGGTCCTAATTCCCCTTTGGTTGGTTAAGTTTACTGGCTGAATGTTTGTTTTCCAATTAGTCTTACTAGGGTATTCAATTGATTTACACAGGTTTTTTGTATTTCTTTACAAGCACTTTTCTTTTTTTCACACTAAGGACCAACCTTGTGAGTTTAGAAGTGACCAACTCTGCTTTTAGTCTTTTAACCACTTTTCTGTAACCCCCCACTAAGAAAGCTTATCAGGGTTAAGGTATGTAAAACGACTCTGTGTTGAGTCTTTGTTTTAATATGTTCTCACTTCCGCCCACAAATGATGCTCATTATCTAAACGTGAGACTGCATGGTATCAATGATTTACTGTGACATGCCCAGACAAGAACAAGCAATTAGGCACCCAAGGACACTCTGCAGACTCACACATGGTTTACACACCCAGCCAGGCTTCTTTGAAGAGTGAATTTAATTAGAAAGCCCTAGTTATGTTTTTTGTCTGTGTATATGTGTGTATATGTGTGTGTGGGTGTGTGTGTGTGTGTGTGTGTGTGTGTGAAGTGTGTGTGTGAAAGCATGTGAGGCGAGCGTGTGTATGTGTGCGTGTGAGAGAAAAATAAATTGACAAAGGGAAAAGGGATTTGTGTGCACATGCATGTGTACATGTGTGTGTTTGTGCAAGTGTGCGGATGTTTGCATCCCAATGGGCAAGTGTATATGTGTGTTTGTGGGAAGTGCTCTATTGCAAGTTTGATGTACTGTGTGATGCATCCCTGGAACTGGAGTGGACTATAGATTTTATGTCCAAGGCAGTAGAGTGCTACATTAGGAAACACACCCAGCAGTGCTGGAGACTGTAAAAAGTTTCTCTCTCTCTTTCTTTCAACCACACAATACTCCACACCCAACAGGAAAGAGCCATCCTGACTGTGTAAACTCTGCATGAACAGTTACATTTGGCATTTCACAGCAGAATTGTGAACTGACTTTACCTTTATTGTTCTGCTTTTTATTTCTAAAATACTGCTATACTGCATTTTCAACATTGCATGCTCTTTGTAAATGCCACAAAAGGGAAAGTTATGCCCAGAGTTGTATATTATTGACTGCTCACCTTGCCATTCAAACCCAGGTCTAAATCATTGGCTGACACCTGGAGGACAAAGGTTCCAGACTCCGCCCCTTCTGTCACAGAGGCCTCATAGATGGAAGAGGTGAAGAAAGGAACGTTGTCGTTTACATCTGTGTGAGAGATACAGATAGACAGGGGAATGAGAGAGAGAGATCAAGAAATAGAGGGAGAAACAGGGAGCGACGGATAGAAAGTGGGAGAGCTTGAGAGTGGCAGAGTAGATGTGGACAGTTGATTTAAGGACAAAGCATTAACTGGTTCAAAACCTCCAGACTACCAGTCTAACATTTTACAAATCAATCCTTCTTTCTCTCCCCTTGGAACGGTCTTAATCAATCAATTAAACATGGAACTTAAACCTTTTGTGGTCCCCCAACACTCCTCTTTCGCTCATCTCTTCATCCTCAGGAGGAGACTGAGAGATCTCTTAATTAGAGTGATAGTGGAAGGAGGAGAGAAGGGTCTGGTCTGATGAATTATTTCTCCCTGGTTTAAGACTGAGTGTGTGTGTTTGAGGGATCAGGAAGGAAAGGGGGAGGGAGGGATGGGCGTGTAGCAAGGAGGAAGCAGAGAAGGGAGGAAGGAATGGAGGAACAGAGGGAGGTAGGGAGAGTCTCACTGGCATAAAAGTTCAGAGCTTCACTCCATTGGAGCAGCACTGGTGAACAGGGATCAAGCTTGGAAACAGAGATGGAAAAACAAAGTTCCTATTGCAAACTCTGTTTATATGTGACCTGAACACCTCACCTCATCCCTAAAGGCTTTTATTCAATTCTTCCAGTATGATAGCTAGCTGTCATGGGTTGAGCTCAGCTCTTATCTGAAAACAAAACTAAATTCAAGAATGTGAACCTAATAGCGTTAGACACTAGTACACTAAAACTGCAGTGCGTACTGCTGTGACACCAGTGATACCAGTACACATGAGCATGAATAATAAGTACAACCTCAGATTAAAAAAATGTATATATATATCATAACAAACTTCATAATGAGTGATATGTGATTTTAACATCCATGAAGCTTTAAAATGATGTGGTATTTTACATAGAATGTGTATAATATTTAGCATTTAAACGACTTACCTGTGCCATTAGCACACATTACACACTATAATAGTATATCATCATATAAGCACAATTAAGTGACTAACCTGTACCATTAGCACATCATAAAAAATGACAGTTTATTAGCATATTAGCACCCGCGTGCTACCTGTGACATTAACGTAGACGATGGTGAAGGCAGCCAGTGGGACGGCCGCTACGTTCTGGGCTCGGACCCGCAGCATGAAGGTCCTGGTGGTCTCGTAGTCCAGCGGCTCTGCCACCAGGATGGAGGCGGAGCCGTCCTCACGGTTGGGGGTCAGGTAGAAGCGGACGGGCATGTTGGTCTCCGGGACCATGCCGTCCTCCAGGTTATAGGTCACCCTGGGGTCGCCCAGTGGTGAGGTCGCCTTGATGGTCTGGAGAGAAGGAAAGAAGAGGGCAGAAACTAAAGGGCAGATCAAAGTGAAGCAACTAACGGCGGCGAACAACAATGTGATCTGCCAAGTGACTGGTGCTACACATGTTTTTATCTCTTTAATATATTGTTATAGGTAGTGTATGACAGCATGAATCTGTGCTGCAATCAACATACTCAAAATACAACAAATTGTTAGTGTACTTTGGGGATGTTGATGTCATCTCTGGAGTACATCAGTGATCCTGCCCAGCCTGCCTAATGGTATTCTAGCACAAAAAAAAAAAATCCTTGGCAAATCTATAAGTGCTTTGGCAGTCATTACTATCTCACATTACCATCCAATCAACATTCATCATCAAGAGGAATTCGAGAAGGAAATCACTCCTTTGCAAACAAACTCTCTCAGAATTATCCCTATCTCTCTATCTGAATTTCTCTCTCTACCTTTCTCCTGATCCTTCCCTTCTTTATTCTTACTCTACCGTCCAGTCTCTCTCTCCTTCTCACTCCCCTTCTTTCTCACTCACTCTCTCTCCCCCTCTCTCTCTCTTCTCTCTCTCTCTCTCTCTCTCTCTCTCTCTCTCTCTCTCTCTCTCTCTCTCTCTCTCTCTCTCTCTCTCTCTCTCTCTCTCTCCCCCCCCCCTCTCTCTCTCTCTCTCTCTCTCTCTCTATCTCTCTCTCTCTCTCTCTCTCTCTCTCTCTCTCTCTGTCTCTCTCTCTCTCTCTCTCTCTCTCTCTCTCTCTCTCTCTCTCTCTCTCTCTCTCTCTCTGTCTCTCTCTCTTCATCCGCATCTTTAATGGGATTAATAGCTCATGAGAGATCCAAAGGAAACTAAACAAATTAAGTTTAAAAACACTTCTTTGAAATAATTTATAATTCAGAACATCTGATTGGCATATATGTTGAAGTTGTGTTGCTTATTATGTAGGCACATTTTGGTGCAGAGGGAGTATGGATTCTGTGTGTGTGTGAGTGTGTGTGTGTTTGTGTAAATTACATACCGGTAAGTAATTACTGTAAATAACAGTTTGACACACAGGTATAAGTGTTATGTAATATAACAGTAATTGTTCTACTATCTACTGTATAGACATTTTTCTGAGAGTGTGTGTTGTGTGTGTGCACGTGGTGGGTGTCGGCATGTTTGTGTGAATGGTGGGCGAGCAAAGTGTGTGCGTGCGCGTATGTGTTCGTGTCCGGGGATGTGTCAGTACAGTATATTAAAAGCAGCCTATGAATCTGTTTCAAGTGAGATCAAACAAGCAGACTCTATGACTCTTTCATGCGCTAAGATGCTTTGGGGAGAACACTGCTGTTGTGCTGAAGCACGGCTACTTACTGCACTTTCATGTTAGCAGGCCTTCCCTCCTGGCCCTCACTAAACCCTGCCTCATCAACTCACCAGCCCTCACAGAAGACATTAAACATGCTATATCTCCAGCTTGCAGAGCCTGACCCAATCTGCTTCCAGTTCACACTAGTGATGCTGGCTAAAGACTAGTCATGATCTTGAGGGGAGGACTAACACGTGAGCAATCAGGAACTTCTGAAAATGGGCATCCCTGAAATCACAAATATTGTGTGTGTGCATGTTTGTGTTTGTACTGTAAGTGTGTATGTGTGTGAGAGCAAAAGCGTTTCTGTGTGTATGCTCTTGTCTCTGCGTTTGTGTGTGTGTGTAGTGGGTGTGCTCAGTTCTGTCCATTTGGGTGGGTGTGTTTTTTGGTGTCCTCACCACAATAGGTGTGTCTCTGACAGTGTTTTCGGGGATGACTATGTCGTAGCTGTCCTTCTCCCACTGTGGAGGCTGGTTCTTCACATTTGTGATGGTGACAGCCAGCTCGACAGAGCTGCTCCTGTTCCCCCCGTCGGTCGCCACAATTTCCCTGGAAATGTATGTCCTCTGTAGGGGAGAGGACAGGGGAGGAAAGTACAGGAGAGGAGTGAAGTGGAGAGGAGAGGGGAAGAGAAGAGAGGAGGGGAGGGGAGGGGAGGGGAGGGGGAAGAGAAGAGAGGAGGGGAGGGGAAGAGAAGAGAGGAGGGGAGTGAAGTGGAGAGGAGAGGGGAAGAGAAGAGAGGAGGGGAGGGGAAGAGAAGAGAGGAGGGGAGGGGAGGGGAGGGGAGGGGAGGGGAGAGGAGAGGAGAGGAGAGGAGAGGAGAGGAGAGGAGAGGAGAGGAGAGGAGAGGAGAGGAGAGGAGAGGAGAGGAGGAGTGAAGAGGAGAGGAGAGGGGAAGAGAAGAGAGGAGCGGAGGGGAAGGGAAGGGAGGGGAGTCGAGAGGAGAGGAGAGGAGGAGAGGAGAGGGGAAGAGAAGAGAAGAGAGGAGGGGAGGGGAGGGGAGGGGAGGGGAGGGGAGGGGGGAAGAGAAGAGAGGAGGGGAGGGGAGTCGAGAGGAGAGGAGAGAAGAGAAGAGGAGAGGAGAGGAGAGGAGAGGAGAGGAGGGGAGGGGAAGGGAGGGGAGAGGAGAGGAGAGGGGAGGAGAGGGGAAGAGAGGAGGAGAGGGGAGGAGAGGGGAAGAGAGGAGGGGAGGGGAGTCGAGAGGAGAGGAGAGGAGAGGGGAAGAGAAGAGAGGAGGGGAGTGAAGTGGAGAGGGGAAGAGAAGAGAGGAGGGGAGGGGAAGAGAAGAGAGGAGGGGAGGGGAGGGGAGGGGAGGGGAGGGGAGGGGAGGGGAGGGGAGGGGAGGGGAGGGGAGGGGAGGGGAGGGGAGGGGAGGGGAGGGGAGGGGAGGGGAGGGGAGAGGAGAGGAGAGGAGTGAAGTGGAGAGGAGAGGGGAAGAGAAGAGAGGAGGGGAGGGGAGGGGAAGGGAGGGGAGTCGAGAGGAGAGGAGAGGAGAGGAGGAGAGGAGGAGAGAAGAGTGGAGAGTAGAGGAGAGGAGATAGACATAGATTAAACAATGTTGTGTACCCTGCTATCAGCCATTAATTCATGCGGTCATACTGATGACACATGGGCGGATGAGATGACACAATACTGACCAAACTGTCATACCATCTGAGGGACCACTGTCGTCATAGCAACAGCTTCCCTTGGCTCAGACTAGTGCAAATAATTGATGGCTAACACCTCCTCAACACATCAGGGCTCACACTTCTAGGATTCGCCAAGCCCAGGCACACCAGTTTGCATACATCCAAACACACACACACACACCAACACTAGGGAGGTAACCGTTCAGACCAGACAGTGGTTGCATTTCACACAAGACAAATGTGAGCCATATGTGTGTGTGTGTGTGTGTGTGTGTGTGTGTTTGTGACTAGCCTGTGAGATGGGCTGGTTGACGTAGACCCAGCCTGTCAGGGGGTTGACTCTGAGGTACTCAGGTTCTTCCTGGGACATGGAGTAAGTGATGGCGGCGTTGGAGCCAAAGTCGTCATCATGAGCCGCCACACGCAGGAAGCTGGTTCCTATCATAGTGTCTTCACGCAGGAAGTCTGGAAGCAGGTAAACTCCAGTATTAGGGAAACAGATACAGAGGGCCTCATTCATTTAGCCGTTTGCACGTTAATTCTTCGCAAAGACTGGCTTAATGGCTATTTACAAACCGGGCACAATTGGGTACAATTGCAGATTGCCTGCCACATGAGCAAGAACAGGCAAGTTGCGCTTTCAATATGCGTTTGTAGGAGGGTCATGGGGAAAGAGGGAGTTCCACCCAAAAAGGTGGGAGGATACGCGTAAAGTGCGTTTTATATATTCTGCAGCCTCTTTTCTGCGGGGGAAATTCTCCACCTCTGAAACGTGCCAGGCCAATTACAATAGTTTATCTGATACGGGGTGGGTTTAAAACGGTGACTGTACAGATGAGTGCCATTAAAGCTTTTTTATAAATAAATAAATAAATACAATATTTTGTTGCTCTGAGTGGTCAAATCTATTCAACGATATACAATTGAGTCCAGAAGCATTCTGGTCTGCAGCTGTTGATTACACCCCTTGGAAATGTCAAATGAACAGAAAGGTTCCAGACTAGTACACATTTATGAGTTGGTCTGGCAATGCCAGAGTTCCCGAGTGCTCACATTCATAGCGGAGGTTCTCAAACTTGGGGTTGTTGTCGTTCTGGTCCAGAATGAGAATGTTCAGCTGGCAGATCCCGATCAGGGGGTCACCTGCCTGGTCTGTTGCTGTTACCGTGACAGCGTACTCTCGCTGGCGCTCGCGGTCAAATTTCCTGGCCGAGGAGATCACCCCTACAAAGACATGGCAAGACGTGGCAATAGGGTGTTAGGATCAGAAGGATCAAGCAAGCCAGCCTTGCTGAGGAATAACTGGTAGTTTCCTGTAAATGGAAAACTAAAGTTGGTGAGTGTTACTACAGTAGACTGTATTCCAACATAGTGCAGTGTTGACATCAGAGATCTGCACATCCCTCACTGGTTGGTACGGTCATAGGATCCTAGACGCTCAGGACAGATCACCGACACATGGAAGATGAACGCATAGAATTATCCAGCGATAGGTCTGTACTTAGACTCAAAGCAACTTTGGGGATGACGTATGACTTTAAGTGTGTCTCTTTCTTAACCATCTACCCCCCACCCACCCTGCAAAAGGTTAATGATTGATGACCAACGAACAGTTATATTTCACAAAGCCTTTCATTTTCTAATAGGTCTTAAACATTTTTTAAATGCTGTCCACTCTCCACTTTGAGTGGTTGGCGGCTTGCTGAAAGGCTGTTATTATTGAAGAGAATTAGATTGAACTTTTGAATTTTTGAAACACTTGAAGGCATACACAAAGGAAGAGACAGAGAGGAAGGGAGAACGGGGGGCTCAGGGAGACGGAGAGAGAGAGAGTTAGACACTGGGAAAGATCCAGA
>NC_140379.1:13530000-13622500 GCF_054491055.1 Hypomesus nipponensis | reverse complement strand
GCGAGCGTATGTGTAAACCGGCGCTCCCCTCACCAGGGATATGGCGATCCACTGGCAGCCAGGAATAATCAACACTACATATCTCTGGGGCCAAGAACGAGGCTCATTTAAAATTGAGACCTCTGCAAAAAAAGTGGTCAGGTAGTGATGATTCTGCATATGCTTTTTATCCAACTTAATTAAAAAGCCTCAGATGATGTGGTAACGGAGAGAGGCGGGCCAAATCACCAGTCCCCCTGAGAACTGAGCAAGAGAGCTAATAAAGAAAGATGGAAGGAAGGATAGATAAAGGGAGAAAGGGAGAGAGAGCATGAGACAGAGATCGAGACAGGGAGAGAGGGAGAGTGTGTGCGCTCATGGGTGTGCGGAATATGCTCAACGTGTGTGAGAGAGAGCTTGTGTGTGTGAGTGTGTGTGAGAGACAGAAAGAGAGAGAGAGCTTGTGTGTGTGAGTGTGTGTGAGAGACAGAAAGAGAGAGAGAGAATGTGTGAGCATGTGTCTCACCTTCTCAAAAATAGGCTTGTTGTTGTTGACATCGTCCACCCCGACGATGACCTGAGCCGTTGACGACAGCTCTTGAGGTCCGCCTGAGGCGTTGTCATCGGTTGCCGTGACGTTCAGAACATACTCCAACCCCTGGAGACGAGGAGGCGGGCTGGAGCGCAGACGGATCAGCCCTGGGATAGCCAATCAGCAACAAGATATGAACCGAGGGACCAATCACAACCAATGTAAAGTATAGTATAAATTCATTCAGGAACCTTTTATAGGTGAGGCTGCTTGAAACGTGGGTGTGTGACTAATCCTAATTTCTCCAATGAAAAGGGGTTGAGAGTAATTTCATTTAACAGTAATCTTTGAGAGCTAAAACTCTTACGTTTTGCATTCCCTCCTTCTGTCCTGCAACATGCTGAAGTGCTTGAGAATGACTCAACACAAGTACAGTACATAAACATAACGTCTGGCCCTCTCAGGTCACAAGAGAGGTCTTCCTCTGGTCTAATGGAATCCCCCCCTCACACACATAAGCACACACATGCACATGCACACAAACACATGCACGCATACATACACAAACACTCAGACAGTGAAAGGAACACTATTGGATAAGACAAGCCTGCCCCTCCCGCCATGTACCTCCCTCTTTCTCTCTTGAAAATGAGACACTAAAAGAGTTTCTTGTTCTTCTTATGGCTGGCTCAACTTTCAGAAGGACAACTGGCCAACCCCGGACAACATTTACAGTAACAGTTTCTGGTGAATTGATCTCCCAAACAGTCTTGGAATCATTTACCTAAATAATGCACAAATGTGAGATGAGAAATGTCCAGAAAATGTCATCCCAAAATGTATTCAATAATAATAGAATATTCATATTTATGTTTTAGAGGCCGTGGCATCCACAGTGACAGTACCATGACATCAAAGACAGGTTCCCTCAACTCAGCATGCACACATTTCCTCCATGTGGTACCCCCTCCCTTCAGTAAACCCCAACTCCCCCTTCCTCCTCCTACCCCCTCGTAACCCCCGCCAGCACCCCCCCCCCCTACTGTTCCTCCCCCTCCTCTCTCCAGGGCTCCCTCCCTGGCCTTAGCCCTGGTGTGGGTGGGTCATTTGCATGGCTCGCTCCCTCCTGAGTGACATCTCCTCTGCTCTGTATTCAGCAGGCCTTTGGTACTGGTGTTAGCCAGTGTGTTTATGTGTGTGTGTGTGTGTGTGTGTGTGGGGGGTGTTCATGTGAACACACTTAATGTATTCCCTCTTATCTTGTACTATAAGACAGTGTCAGAGAGGAGATTAAAACATTGAGAACATTGTCAAGCATTTGTTTCTATGGCGATGTGTTGGATGGAATCATGTTTGAAAGATATCTTAAGAGACCTTCTATCTGTGCCTGACGGGGTGACATGAGACAGCGCTCCAAGGGATGTCAGGATGTGTGTGTGTGTGTATATGAATGTCTGGATGTTTGTGTGTGTGCACCCATGTATCTGTGCAACTGTTCATGCATACATACGTGTCCTGGCACATGCATGCATATGTGTGTGTGTGTGCGCCCATCACGGGTAAGCCAATAGTGTGTATGTACTGTGTATGTGTGTGTGTGTGTGTGTGTGTGTGTGTGTGTGTGGGGGGGGGGGGGGGCTGTGGGCTTCAGTGTGTCCTAACTGATGCATGCCACACAGGGCTGCTAGGGGTGCACAGTCAGGGCACCAGGGACATGGAATCAATTGTAATGTGATGTGAGCTTCTCTCTGGGGGAATGTGACAGGAAGTGTGTGTGTGTGTGTGTTTGTGTGTGTGTACCCTTTTGTGCCTGTTAATGAAACTGTGAGCGTGCCCATGCATACTGTATGTATGTGTGTGTGTGGGTTTACGGGCTGAGCTATAGAGACTGTCACTGTGGCTTGTTCCACTTGGGTGGACGTCACCCGTTGTTCTGCAGGCCAGGACACAGGGCACATCACTACGGAAAAAGCTGTTTGTGGGTGTGGGGGGAGGGGGTGGGGGTGGTCTGAAAAGAAACATCTCCACACATTACCCAACAATGGAGGCAGGTTTTGAACAGACATGTTCTGCATGCACTGTTTAATACGTGAACAAATACATACACACATAGATACACATGATACCTGGAGGAAAGAGAGATCAGACACCATGTGACAAACTTTGGTGGATGTTCAGGTGAAGTATCATTCATGCTCTCAAAGGTGCAGGTTAATGTGATGCCAGTGCAAAAAGAGTGCAGCAAACTGTTTTGTTCCATTTACATTTAGCAGACGCTCTCATCCAGAGCGACTTACAGTAAGTACAGGGACATTCCCCCCAGGCAAGTAGGATGAAGTGCCTTGCCTAAGGACACAATGTAATTTTGCATGGCAGGGAATCGATCCGGCAATCTTCTGATTACTAGCCCGATTCCCTAACCACTCAGCCACCTGTTCCTCAGCGTGGATCCTCCCAATAAACACACACATTCACGTGCCCTGATAGTTTTGCACACACACACACACGCACACAAACACACACACACGCACACAGGGCCTAATTTACTGATTGCGCCCATTTCAGGCGTGGAATAGCGGGTAAAGACATAAACACCGTATTTACAAAGACAGCGCACTTGAGTAAAAACGCAGATTACCGCTGCTGGGAGGGTATAATGGAAAGTGGATGGGTATATTTCCAACTCCTGTTGGCTGAACTTTTTATTTCATTTCCTCGAATCACCCATGGTGGCAGTAACATGCAGGCGATTTTTCCCGTCTTTTAACGGCGCACTAATTAACACTAATGGGCGCTGATTGCCCGACGAGAATCTGGTTTGATAAATACCACTCAGAATGCGCTATTTGCGGTTTGGCAAAGGCGCAGAAAACTGCGGTTGCAATGTTAGAAAATGAGGCCCACAGTGTCTACCACAAATGACTTTGAGATGTACACTATTCTCCACTCTCTCCGATCTCCAGTTAGGTGGCTGCCCTGTGCACTCAAGGCGTGCGAACGAAAACAGCAGCGGAACAAATGTGACATTTCTAATAAAAATTGCGAGCTCAAAAAGAAACCCGAGCGCTGGTCTCCCCAGCCGTGTGCAGCACTGGAAGTTAGGAATCCAGTCTGGTGTATGTCCTCATGTGACATAAAGCACCAGAGAGGGCTAAAAAGCCTTCAAAGGAAATGGTTGGTAAGTGTCTGAAAGTGGGTTGAGAGAGTGGTTTTAGGACATTCCGGCGAGAAAACATACACTATGTGTCTGGTTTAATATTCGAGAAATGTGCCATGAGTGAGGGTAAATGTGTGTGTGCATTTGCTCATGGCCGTGTCTGTTAGAACCACATGCATGTACTGCATGGATATATCTTTGTGTGTGTGCGAGGATGTGTTTGCCTGGATGTTTGTGTGTCTCTGCTTGCTTGTCCCCGAGTGTGTTTGTGTATGTTCACTTGGGTGTGCATGTGTTTGTTTGCATGTTGACGTGGATGTTGACTTGCATGTGCTGTGCATTTACTTGCGTGTGCATTCGGGCGTATGTTTACGTATGTGTGTTACGTACGTGTGCGTGGCGTTTGCCTGTGTGTGCATGTGTGTTTACTTGCGTGCGTGTTTACGTGCGTGCCTGTGTGTGTGTGTTTACTTGTGCGTGCATGTGTGTGTTTGCCTGCCTGCGTGTGTCTTGGTCAGAGCTCCGGCAGACAGGCAGGCTGCGTCAGAGGCCCCTGGTCACCCCGCGGAGGCAGGGCCGTGAGAAGGGCCAGCTCATATCATCACACATCCACCATGGAGAAGATGTTTCCTCAGGGGTCACTGAGCACACGTCGCTTCAAATGATGGAGGGATGAGAGAGGGAGGGAGAGAGGAGGTGGAGGGGGCCACTGGCTCCCTCCGGATGCCACCTCTTATCAGCATCTCACCCCAAAACAGTGGGATGAAGCTAGGAGGAGGATGGAGGGCGGGAGTGAGGGATGGAGGGATGGAAAGAGCGAGGACTGCCCTGAGGGACGACAGGAGCAGCATGAGGGAAAGCTATGGAGGACGGAAGGGGGGAGGAAGGAGGAGTGCGGTGGTGGGGAAGTTATATAAATGAGTGGTCCGAGACAAGGAGGGGATGAGAGAAAGAGAGAAAGGGAGGACCGGATGACAAACCAGTCTTTCACAAATGAGCTACACGTATTCATGCATTCTGCTATCAACCTAACATTAGCATGTATTTTTATCTCTGCTCTCTTCTCAACAAAGACCAAAACAAACCAAGGAGATAAAAGAGAAGAAGTGGAGAAGAGTTTTAGACGGAACCATAGAGATGATATACCTGTTAATCGGAACAAATATTTTGATGTCAGGTCGTTAAATAGTTCCTTCTGCCGAGTTCCAACATAAATGTGCCCTTTGTGTATTTATGTGCTCAATAGGAACTGGGTGATCATCTTATTGACTTGCCTGTGTGAGTCCTAATAACGGAGGTAAATCTCAGTAAAACATATTCTTCTCTGAGTTATAGTCAGATTAACAGGGTAGAGTCGTACGTCTAACTATCCCACAGAGAATAAAAAAAGACAGCGCCTTGTGAATGATTGAGGAAATTTCCGGACAGTGGAGAAGATCTAAAGATCCATGGATAAGAAGCAATAAAGGACAGAGAGAGAGAGGGGAGATAAAGAGAGAGAGAAACGCCAGGAGAAGGGAGAGAGACAGGGTAGAGATCAAGAGGGAGAGAGAAAGTACAGAGAGAGAGGGAGAGAGCAAGAAAGAGAAACACAGGGCCTTAGACTTGCTGTAGACACAGACCGGGAGAGTTTGGAAGAATTTAGGCACAATGTCTCCTAACAAATCAAATGAGTGGGCAGGTTTTCATCACAGACTCTGTCTGTGCAGTAGCATGTTCTATACAAGCACAAGTGACGGTATCAAAACCTGATGTGGTGATCAATAATGATGGAGAATAGTGGACGTACAACAGCAGCCCGATCAATGAAACATGGGCAAAGACACACATACACACCCATATACACCTCACACACACTCATGCACACTCACACAAACGCACACACATACACACATACAAACACACAAACACTGGAGGCCAAACATTTGACCTGTCCGTGACAGATACAGTGTGATAAATGTAGAAAAGACGTCCATCTTACACACAGGGTCACATCATCTCATTGATTTCATTTACAGGATATTGTCCCTTGACAGGCTCCAAACATAGATGTCAAAGAGACATATTCTATTGGTGGATTCTAGCCCTTCCAAATACAGCCTGTAATGATGTGTCTGTGTGGGTGTTTCTGTGTGTGTGTTTTCCTTTGTGTTTTTAGCCAACAGAGTTGTGTGTTTTCTACCGAGCGTGACAGAGAAAATCCTCTATCAGCTGACAGTGAATGTCATTGGAAACGAACACAGGAAATTGCACCTTGAAGTTCGTCAGTAATTGAATTTGTTAAAGTCATCTTATTGCCGTTTAATGTGATATGCTGATGGTCCAATTTATAAAAAGGTCCATGCGACACAGAGATTGGTTTTCTACCCTTAACGCTTTCTCTGTGGAATATTGATTCTGAAATGTGCCGAAAGACAAGACAGTACTAGACAAAACAGCAGACAGTAGATCTGACCTCTGAGGAAACTAAACCTGCCTAAACACACACAGAACACACTGCTCAGTGTGTGTGGGGATCCTCAGGTTGACTGTGTGTCACTGAGCGACTGATAGAGTGTGTATGTGGATGCATGAGCATATGTGCGTGTCTGTATGTGGATGTTCATTTGTGAGTTCATGTGTACATTTAGGCGTGAATGCGCCAATATGTGAATTCTTTCACATATTTTCATTTCATATCACATTTCTCATGTTTGTTTGAGTGTGTATATGTGGGCATGTGGTGTGTGTTTGTCTTTGTAATTTGTAAGTGGGAGTGTACTCGTGTGTGGGGGGGTGCGCGTGTGGGTACCTTTATGGCTGTCAATTACAAAGTTTCCCTCTTCATTCCCTGCTGTGATCTTATACGTGATTCCGTCACCATCGGGGTCCTTAGCCAACACCGTGGCAACCAACGTGTTGGGTCCTGCATCCTCAGAGACGAAGGTCCGGTAGCTGTCAACCACACAGACATTTACATTTAGTCATTTAGCAGACGCTCTTATCCAGAGCGACTTACAGTAAGTACAGGGACATTCCCCCGGGGCAAGTAGGGTGAAGTGCCTTGCTCAAGGACACAAAGTCATTTTGCACTGCTGGGAATCGAACCGGCAATGATTACTAGCCCGATTCCCTAACAGCTCAGCCACCAGACATCCCATAATCAACACCTCTCCTCTAATGGATGACATGGAATTGTGTGAAAAAGAAAATGACACACCAGACTGTGGACTCATATTAATTACTTAAAAAATACAAAGTGTTGTCATGAATACACGTGGCGCGAGGGAGATTGATGTGTGTGTGTGTTTTGGGGTGGTAAAATTGGGAGGTAAAAATATACATAAGAACGATTCTGGTGTTCTGGTACGGCATCATTTCAGGCTGGTGGTGTTGTATAATTGCTGGAGACTTCCGTGCAGCTGGTAAATGTTGAGAACGTGATATAAGAGGTGTGAGCATATCTGTAGAGAATAGTCCAACCCCAATGACACACACACACAAGTTTGTATTGCTATTCTTGAGGGGACACACAATTTATTCAATTTTAATATTTTCTTTTTCCAAACCAATAAGCCTGAACCTAACCCTAAAATTGACCCTAACCCTTGCTGCAAACACTAACCTTAAAACAATACTTAACTTCTAACACCCAGCTCTAACCCCCCATTAAATAACACTTACACTTCTGAGGACCAATGACATGTTCTCACAAATTCAATTTTCCTGAGATTGCTAGTCTTGTGGACACAAACATACACACACACACACACACACTCACACACACACGCACAATCAAGTCTTCTTGAGTCTTCTATTTGGTGTTTGGCTAATCATTGGATGTGAGGCATCTCTACAGCAGCTCATAACCCTAACAAGACTACTGTAATGCCACCATGACTCAAACCCATACCAAATTCTGGTTCCATGAAAAGGACCAATGAAGTTCCCAGTACTCTGCGGTTATCCCTGTTATTCTCTCATTCTGAAGACAGAATGAGCTGCAATGATTCAACAGTGCACTAGATGAAGGTCTTAGTCATTCTGAAGCAATTGTATGTGCTGGTTTTGTGATGAACAGCCAACTTCACAGAAAACACTGACGAGTGAAAGAATGAGAAAGAAGGATTTTCAGAATGAGAGAGAGACAGACATATAAGAGAGTGACCTACAAAGATCTCTGTCTGTTTATATATTTATTTATCTATATATCTATCTATATATCTATCTCCTTCTCTCTCTATCTCTCTCTCTCTCTACTTGTATTCTACCGTATATACCAATTAGAGAGCGATGGAGAAAGAGAAATTAAAAAGTCAAAAAAATAAATTTAGAAGAGGGAGTGTGAAAGAGAGATAAAGAGTGAAACAGAAAGACAGACAGTGAGAGAGAGAAAGGAGAGGTGACTAGAGGAAGTGGATAGGTTGTGCTCATCAGTTTCTCTCCCAGAGAGGTGATTGATGGATAACAGAGGAAAGCTGACAGGCGTTTCATGCCTGTGATTTATGTCCCAGCGTGGCAAAACCCTCTACTCCCCCTCCCTCCCTCCCCCCCCCCCCCCCGCCCCAACAGTTCCCTCTCCTGCTATATAACACTGTGGTCGACATGTGTGACACCACCAACCTTTGGTCTGTCATCAGTCTCACAAGGCCTTAGATTACTGAGAGCAGACAGCACCTCTAGCACATCAACACACACACACAGACATGGCAGACACACACTGAGTACCACAAACACACGCATGTATTGTGACACGTAAACACATAGTCTGACAACAGAGAAACACCTACACACTTAACTACACTGGCACACACATGTCCGGACACATAGATAGAATACACACACAGATACATGCCTACATAAAGGACGTGGGGAAAGTGCAAACACACAGTCTCCCTTTCGTGTCTGTCGCAACAGACACAGAAAGTTACAGGGTCTTGACAAATGGCTGACAGCTCAAAGTCGAGGTCACCTATTTTGTGAGTGGCATTGAAATGAGAGAGGAGAGGGTGGAGGCGTAGAAGGAGCGCAGAAGTATGATTGTTAGAAAACACGATCTCTACATCTGTCTAAATCTGCCCGCGTCCAAGTAGATGTCAAAAGTTGAATTGTCACATCTTGAGGGAAAAGGGGGTGGAAGTAGCCTGACGTTGTCATACTCATAATTCTAGTCAGAATATGAGTCTGAGAACTCTCCGTTGGGCTGTTAGTATGGGGCGTGTTTCAACCAAACTCCTAAAACAAACGCCTCTTTGCTCAATTGGATAGACCTACAACCAGTCACAGCAAAGTAATATGATGTTTGTTGAAAACAAATTCAACCCAAGCGCTCTTTGGTGTTGTGGTTGATTACGTTACTGTTGATCATATGTCCATCATCGTATAAAGCCTGCCCTGACAATTTCATTGGTCCGAACAGCTCCTGTCCGGACATCGTTTTTCCCCATCCGAGCTTCCCCAGACCCAAATGTATTGTGTGGGCGGGCCCAAAACCATCCCATCAAACCCTCATATGAACACCTCACAGTGCACAGCTCAAATAACCCCTCAACACACACACACACACACACACACACACACTCTGTCTGTCTCACATACACACACACTCACAATTTCTCTCTCTCTCTCTCTCTCTCTCTCTCACTCACCCACACACCCACACCCCCACACCCACACACCCACACACCCACACACACATGCTACTGTAAAACACATAGTTCTGGGTCCATGTGTGGGGGTGACTTCCCAGGGCATAGCTGATTGAACTTGCCTCACCATTTTGCAGAGCTAGCTGGCAGAAAATCGGACAATAGAGAGCAAAGCACTGGCGAGCTGCCAAAGACATAAAAACAAAGTCTTGACGCACCACCAGACATCCCTCTACAGAAGCCTAGTATGGCTGTGAGTTGAGGCGCATGTGTGTGTGCACATGTGCGTGCACATGTGTGTGTGTGTGTGTGTGTGCATGTGTGTCTGTGTCAGGTATTGACAGACTACTGAGAACAGGAGTGGAGGTGGAGGACATGAGCCATGAACAGTTACATCTTACTTTTCTCTTCCATTCTTCTTCAACAAGTTCTCCATTCACTCTCTGAATATTTACATTATATATACAGTATACATATGTTTCCTGTCCTCCTCCTATATCCCTTTCTGTCTCTAGGCCCGCTTGTGTGCTTGCGTCTGTTGGTTTGTGTGGCTGTGTGCTTGTGTGGTTGTGTGATGGTCTGGTTGTGTGATGGTCTGGTTGTGTGATGGTCTGGCCATCACTGCAGCTGTGTGGGATTTTGGGAACTGGCAGGCGCTTGGGATTCTGGGTAAGGGTAGCTGTTGGAGGATGCTGGGAGGAGGCAGGCAGCTGGGAGTAGCGAGGACGGATGCTGATGCACACTGCCATGGGAAAGATGACAGATAAACATCTGGTGCAACCCACCACAGCAAGAGAAGACAAAACAAGATTAGAGATGTCTGCTGTCGGCTAAAGCTGGGTGTTCACATGACTGACCACTCAGACATTGAAGACAGATCCATGTAGGATGGATTCTCTGCATATTTAGCATCACCAGCCGTCTCTGAAGGAGGAGATATCTCACTGGATCACTCCCTTTATTCTTCTATTGTTTCTGATTTTTCTTGTATTTTCTAATGGTTTATGGTAGATATCAGCCTTGATCAGTAGGAAACCTTCAAGCCCTAATTTGTCACAGGTCATAACAAGGGCCATATCTGAACAGATCAAATTGGATGTGTATTTGATTTCCTGGTGGGCGGGGCCAAACCTGAACCCTGTACTCACACGTGTTGGGAGAACTCTGGCGCCTCGTCGTTCACGTTGGCCATGCGGATACGGACCGTCGCCGTGCCTGTGCGAGGCACCTCCCCTTTATCCACCGCCATGACGACAAACTCATAGAGGTGGTTGGGTCTCTCGTAGTCCAGCGCCCCCCCTGGGAAGATGGTGCCGTGGGGGGAGATGCTGAAGTCGGGACTCAGGGTGTAGTATGTCAGCTCAGCATTCAGGTCTGAGTCACAGTCACTGGCTGACACTGGAAGAAAGAAAATACAGGATGGGGTTACTGATGGATAAGAAAAACAGGGTGAGAGAGACAGAGGGGGAAAGAGAGAGAGAAAGAATGAAAGGGAGAGGTAGGTAGGTAGGTAGGTAGGAGAACAATGAGAAAGTGGAGATGAAAGTGTCTGGCTGACTGCTGGAAAGAGAAGGGGAGATAGAAGTGAAAGGATGTGAAGAAACCAACACTTGTAGGGAAGGAAAAGCAATGTATAGAGAGAGCAAGAGAGAGGGAAGATGAGGTAAAAAGTCAGAGCGGTCGCAACTATTGCACGGTATTCTGACTTCTCACTCTGAAAGTGCAGCAAAGTTAAGTTATTGCCAATTCAGCCGTGTCCCCTCGTGTTTGCTCTCTCCTGCTCTGCAGGTCGGGGGGAGGCCGCTGTTTGCAACATTTCTGTTTTCCCTCTGTGCGTTTCTAGTCTCACGGAGTGGCCAGCCAGGAGCAGATTGATTGCCTTGCTAAAAGAGGGAGACCCACCTGGGACTGGAATAAGCATATTTTCCGCTAACAAGAACATTTCAGCGCAGACCTCTCAATGCTATGATTCTGTGATTCTCCTGACGCTGCAGCATAGCATGGATCACACTGACTTTTGTGTCTTCAGGCTATGGTCTATGGCCAGAGTGAAAAGCAGCTGCATCTTTTTCTGGTTGGGTGGATTAGTGTGGTGTTTCACATCACTGTAGGGGGGGTTTACCCCACACGTGTGAGATCAGAGCAAAGTTTAGACTTTCCGGGATCCTTGTTGACATTTTCATTGACATCTTTGGTCTCAATGTCTGCTGTGAGGATTACAGGTGGTTATTCTACTAGCCACATGCACAAGCTCTTTTCTGGTTGTTTGAGCACAAAGCCTCAATCCTTGACTATGTCTTGTATTGACAGTGTACATTCACGTGGGCTGAACACAGAGACAGGGTCAGTATTTCATTTCCAAAGTGTGTTTGTCTGTGTCTATGTCAGTGTTTTCTTACCCTGTAGTGAGTGTGTCCCTGAGTTTACAGAAGTAGACATCCTATCAGTGTCTACTTTAGTGTGTATTTAATCCCTCCCACTCCCAACCTCAGTTCTCAGACTGGTCTGGAGGCTCTAACGACTGATGTTCCAGAGTGTTGCACTTTCTTCACAATCCGAGTGGAACAGGGACACATGGTTCTAGTGCTCAGAGAAGGACCATATCATTTCTAGTGATATGGTCTTCTAGTCAACACTTTTTTACTAACTAAAGGTTCCACCTGTAAATGTGGTTCTATAAGTAGGTACTTCTGAAACAACGCTGTCCATTTGGGAACCCTCGAAGAGTGCTCTGAGGATGAGGAGAGAAGCCCAGCTCTGGGACGACCACTGGGGAGCACAAACACACACAAGCACAGATGAGTAGATCACCACACTCATCCCGCCTCTAATCCTTCTTTCCCAGAAGGCTGTGTACAGGGACAGCGCTGCCTTAAACCAGGAAGACTGTACTTGCCCTGAACCAATCAGATGCTCGTGTTCCAACATTGTTAATCCGGTGGACAGGGCCCTAATCTGTGCTCCTTCACTGTGCTCCTCTGGTCCGACACGTAAACACAAAAAAGAAACATGGTTGAATCTATCATTTCCTTGAAAGCTTAGGCCTAAAGGTCCCCATAGATGTGACCCAGATCTCTCTGTCTGTCTCACATGCACACAAACTCACAACTCTCTCAACTCTCTCTCTTTCTCTCTCTCTCTCTCTCTCTCTCTCTCTCTCTCTCTCTCTCTCTCTCTCTCTCTCTCTCTCTCTCTCTCTCTCACCTGTTGAGCCAGCACGCTGTGTCCCTTTTTGCAGGGAACCTCTGCAGACTGGTCAGTTCCAGCTGGAGTCTGGTCTGTTCACCTCATATGGGCCACTTGTGCCACCCACCACACGATGAGGAAACTGGGACGTGTGTGGTTTAGTATTCCTGCTGCATGCAAGTCTAGCTCCCTCTCCATCACAAAGTCTCCCTCCATCCCTCCCTCTCTCCACTCCACTCTTTAAATAATTTTCGGAGTACCTATGTGTGCCCCTCCACCCCCAGGCCACGGTAAACTGCCCTCTACAATCACATCATAGAACAAGGCTGTCTGATGTACAGGAGACAATAAGCTGTCTCTGAAAGAGACACTGAAAGCGAGAGAGAGAGAGACATAGAGAGAATGAGAGAGAGAGAGAGAGTTAGAAAGAGAGAAGGAAAGAGAGACAGCGAGAGAAATCAGAGAAAGTAAAACAGAACACAATTTTTTTTTTATATGGAGGGATTTTGTATGTAGAGAGAGGAGAGCAAAGAGATGTGAGAGGGGGGCGGTTGGGGGGTGAGTGCTCACTCACCCTGCAGCAGCGATGTTGCCGTGGTGACTGTCTCGGGAACACCGTCCTTGCTGTAGATGGACTGCAGGAACTCAGGGACACAGTCGTTCTCATCCACGATGATGACCCGCACCTGGCAGGGAGGAGAAGAAGAGGACGGGACGGTGGAAAGAGAGAGACAGACAGAGAGAGAGAGGAGGAGGTAGGGGACAAGGCAAAGAGAAGGGAATGCGTTCTGAATGAACTTCCTGTCTTTGAATGTTTACCTGGAAAACGTGTGTGAGTCCAGGTGTCTGTACGAGTGAGTGCAGGTGTTTGTGTGTGTGTTTGTGTGTGTGTGGACAGGTATGTGTGAGTACAGGTGTGTGTTTGGTATGAAGGCCAGAACCGGGAGGTTTCATGTAACAGTCCAGTATGAGAGACTGAGTCCTTTCTGATCAGAACGTGCAGAGAGAGAAAGAGAGCCCTGGACCAAGGAAAAAGTTGTGCAGTTTTCAGTGAAAAAGTTCTATGAAATATTATTATGATTATCATTGTTGTTTCTCTTATTCGTCTGGAGAATTCTTCTCCTGAAATACTGCCTTTATTAAACAGATGTTCCCTGTCATCATCCAGCCTGCAGCTATGGAACACAATCTCTTAACACACATGCACACATCAAATCTGTCTAACTGTGTGGGTCAGGGAGTCTTAGTGTGTGACTTTCTCTGCGTGGGTTGGTGTGTGTGTTAGCATGTGTATTTGTCAGCAAGTGTGTGTGTGTTGAGTGTGTGTGTGCAATAGAGAGCTGTGATGAAGAGGAGTATGTGATTTGAGAGTCAGTCAGCTTTAATATTGCTGAGCACCAGGAGAGGAGAGGAGAGAGGAGGAAAGGTTGGGCTGGGCAGGTCTCTGCTTGGTTAGGTAACTAATGGCTGCTTTCTCCTCAGTAGGAGTAGAGGGCCTGATAATAAATGGCAAACAGCAAGGACTCCAGTTCACAGAAAAGAGAGCACTCTCGAAGGGGGTTTCACAGTTCCCCACAGGGCTAACCAAACAACCCTTTGGAACCTTCTTTTTTTCTAAGACTTTTAGACCCATTTACTAACAGAAAAACACCCGTTTGAGGATACAGAGAGCAGAGACACGGCTGTGAGAAGATGGCGTTGTGGAGGATCGAGTGAGCACTTTAACTCTACTCAGCACCATGTTTTTCATGTGAGACACAAAATTCCCCCATGCATTGCAATGTTTACAGAGTGACCCAGTGATAGCATAGATGCAGCTTCAAAGTGATGGTACAGTGTGGAGGTTTAAGCTCTTGGCCTGGAGGATGGGGCGGGGGTGGGGGTGGGGCGGGTTTGGGGTTGGGCTGAGTGCCACGGCAATGTGCAGCAGAAGCACAAACTAGCTGACCTCTTGCCTTCTAACACTTTTCTTTTTTTTCTCTCTCTCTCTCTCTCTCTCTCTCTCTCTCTCTCTCTCTCTGTCTCTCTCTCTCTCTCTCTCTCTCTCTCTCTCTCTCTCTCTCTCTCTCTCTCTCTCTGTCTCTCTCTCTCTCTCTCTCTCTCTCTCTCTCTCTCTCCATAAGCTGTACAGCACTACTCCAGTCTATCCCTTCAGCTTTCTCTCGCCCCATCCCTCCATCCTCCTGTCTGCCCAAGGGTTTTGTTCCCTGTTCCCCCATTTCTCTCTTTATTTGTGCTCTGTGCTCGCCTGTTGTGCCTGAGGGCAACGGAAGAACAGGGTGAGGCCAGACCAGAGCAGTAGATGTCAGACAGCCAGAGAGTGCGAGAGACAGGCAGGCAGGGAGGGAGGATCTCTTGTCAAATGTGATGATAACTAGGCTGAGGGGCGGTTCATGGTGTCACGGTATGCCAGCAGGGGGTTTAAAACCCCTTTCACCACAGGGCTGAGAGAGAACAACGCAACGATATACATCTATACAATAATGGGGTCCTTATTATTGGTAAGTATTACCACTATAACTACTACCACCACTTCTGCTACTGTGAATATTAATAGTACTGCGACTAAAAAATTTATGAAAACACAATGATGTCACCAACCTCTGTAGCACTGCTGAGGCTGCCTTGGCTCTCGCTGGCTCTGACCAGCAGGAGGTAGCGATGCTGGTCGGCCTCGTAGTCGATGCTCCGAGTCAGACTGATGTCGCCTGTCTCTTCCTGAATGGAGAACAGGCTGCTGGGATTGATTAGGAGACTGTAGCTGATTGGCTGATTCTGGAATGACATGGCTGGAGTGACCAGGAACCTAGAGAGGGGAAGAAACAGAGATTGAGAGGAATATAGAGATAGAGAAAAAGAGAGAGAGAGACAAAGAGAGAGTAAAATATAGATGTTAGCCCTGTAGCAGAGTCACCGACAAACCACGCGCCATCACACCTTTCCCCTACCCCCATCAAGGAGAAAGGGGGTCCCCCCCAGTTCTTACCAGGAGAAGCTTCAAAGCTTCTGGCCCAGCATGGTCAGGAACAGAGGCCACATGGCCTCATAGGATCAGACAAAAGATTTCTAAGGAAGAACTTACTTTTCTGGATTTACAAACGTATTTTCAAGGACTACATGGCTCATGGACACTACTTCAACTACCTTGTGTGCTTTTCTCATTTACTTAGAATGTTGTTTAATTGATGTTTGATTATAACTTCCCTTAAGGAAGAGTTAAGTTAATCAGTTTTAGATACCAAATAAAAAAAACATTTATGAATGTTGTGTTGTTATATTCTGAAGTTTAAACATTCCATGGGCATTTGAAATAACAGAACTCAAAGCTAGCAGCCACTTCATACCTGTAGGCAAATCTCAGGATGAAACCCAGATGGTAACTGACCAATGAAATAGGTCACCTTTACATGGATACCCCCCTCTGTTCTTTGGAGTATAAAACCCACAAACGTACAATTGCCCCTGCTTGTTCGTAGGAATGAAACTGAAGTGAATGCATCATTTCGACCTATTCCTCTCAACCTGCACTTTCACTGAGTGCCTGGAACTTTGACGAGAGATTCCGCTTTCGGTTCGTTAGACATAACAAACCATTGACTCAACCTTTTCTTTAAACCGATAAAATTAACTGTGATTTGCCATATCTCTTACTTGTGACATATTGGCATGTTGTGATTTAATTGTTGACGTTTGATTTTAGTTTACAAATAATTTAACCTAACCATCGTTAGGTCAGTTGCCATTGATCGTCCATTGTTGCTATAGAGGCCTAGATCTTTGTCTGTACCTCTTTCTCACTCTCTCTCCCTTCCCCCTCCACACTCACTCTACACAGCCATTGTGTATCTCGCTCTCATTAGAATCTAGAAAGGAGTCAGATGGCTGAGCGGTGAGGGAGTCGGGCTAGTAATCGGAAGGTTGCCGGATCGATTCCCCGCCGCGCCAAATGACGTTGTGTCCTTCGGCAAGGCACTTCACCCTACTTGCCTCGGGGGGAATGTCCTTGTACCTACTGTAAGCTCTGGATAAGAGCGTCCGCTAAATGTAAATGAGGAATCTAGGCCTACTGTACTGCTTTAGCCAACTAACTAACCCAACTTAAAACCCACAACTTATCTGGTATTTGTTCATTATAATTACGTTTTCTTAAATATATTGTGTACGCGTATCTTTTATGTTATCTGCTGATCTGCTCTACTTTCATAGAATTCACTACTTAAGATTAGACTGATTATTACGAAGGCTATTATTCAATAAGGTTTCCTCAGTCCCTTTAAACAAATCCTGATGTGGTGTCCCCTTAACTAAATACTTTATCATAGATAAAGTATTTATAATCTTAAATGTGTATACCCTGCTACAGCCCGACCTTACAAATCATGCATACTATGCCCTACCCTACATTTAAAAAACATTTGAACCCGATTTGTTTCATAATATGAACAGTCTTTTAACTTTCCCTGTCCTTCCAGCCTCTATTCCACTGAGATGAGAATGCAATACCTGGTCAGTCACACATAGGAAGAGAGGAGATAAGGTCAACACAGAGGTACCTATAACCTGGTACTGATGATTCAACATGACACTAACATCAGAAAAAACTCAGGGTTCATTCAATCAGGAATGTGCATAGATAAGATAAGAACAGTATAAGCGTGTCTTATAATGAGCAGAACTAGGTAGTGTTGATAGTGCCTGAGTGTGTACATGTGCTTGTGTGTGTGCGTGTGTGTGTGTAATCTGTGTTTAACACACATCATCATACATGATCTCACACATCTAATGAGGTAGGAGAGCTCAGCCTGCTCAGAGAGCCTCACGCTCTGCTGGACTGAGTGGAAACATTCACCACACAGGAAGACTGACCTACTGCACAGGTAAGTGTGTATGTGTGTATTTATAAATGTCTGTATGAGTGCATTTGCTTATACAGAATATGTAAGTGTGTGTGTATTTGCGTGTGTGATTATTCAAGCGTGTCATCTTGCTCTGTTACTGTATTTACGTAACCTCCTGTATAAACTTTTTCCAGGCGTAACACATTACTCATTACAGGAACACAAAATAAAATCCTTCTTCACTTATTAGTTGGGTTAATCACATTGTCTGCTGTGATTAATCATGATTTAACACATATTTGTTTGTGTGAAAAACAGGCCAAAAAAAAGGATGCTTTGATGGTGGGTTGTCACAGTCATGAAGAAAAGAAAGTCTATCATCTTGATTATGTTTTTTTTCAAATTAACATCTCAATAAGAAGTCAGCCAGTGGGATAAACGTATTATTCTCATTCTTTAAAGTTTTGCTTTTGACTCCTTCAAAATCATTTGTAACAAATATTTCACAATTTTATAGTGAATGCATTGCATTTAGAAGTAAGCATTCAACTGTGCATCTGCTATCTGTGTGTATGTGTGTGTCTGTGTGTATGTGTGTGTCTGTGTGTGCATATGTGTATTGCAGAGTGAGTGTGCCCGTTGGTGTACGCACGTGTGTTTTTTGACAGTGTGTGTGTATATGCGAATGTGCTGGTGTGTCTGGATAAGAACGTCTGCTAAATGACTAAATGTGTGTACTCACGGCTGGCCCTCGGGTGTGTTCTCTGGAATAGCGATGGTGAAGGAGGTGTTAGCGAACTGCGGCGCCCGTGGTCCCGCTACCACGGAGACTACTGCGGGAGAACTACGGCTGCCCAGCCTATCAGACGCCACCACAGTCAAGAGATACTCCCTGTCCCGCTGGAGAGGGAGTCCCGTGGTCCGCACCTGGCCGTTCTTCCTGTCCACCTCAAAGCGACCGTCACCACCTGGAGGAATGGTGGTACAGACGATAGCGATCAATTTAGCTAAATCTCACAGATTATTTGATAGGTTTGATGAAGGAGAGAATGGATTGAACAGCTGTTAGGACCCAATATTAGTTTTCTTAATCTCAAAGATTTCAGCCCAGTAGATAGTATTCTTGATACTGTGTGGGCTAGTATGTTGAAGAGTAGGGTGCCAAAAATCAAAGAAAAAAACTAGTTCAGTCCTTCCCCACCCACACAAAACAGGAAGTGACTTACCATCAGACAGGAAGTACTCCACCTCTCCGTTGTTGCCCTCGTCTCCATCCCGGGCGTTGAGCTTGTACACCAGAGAGCCAGGGGGCGTGTCAGGGGAGACCACCGCAAGGTAGGGGGCGGGCACCATGGTCCACTCTGGTACGTTGTCATTGACGTCTGTCACCGTAAGCTCCACCCTCACCAGGTACCAATCTGAACCTATCACAGGCGGGGAACAGGAACCGGAAGAGGAAAGGGAGAAAAAGTGAGGAAGGGGGAGCAAGGGAGAGAGGACGGTAAACATTTTAACATTTTCACACAAACAGGCACACACAAATACACACAGACAAACACAGCACACATTCTCTCTGACGTACGATCACAAAGAAGAGTGTCAGAAAACCAGCAAAGTGTAAATGATGTGGGGTTTTGGGGAATTAAGGTGTCATTCCAGGATTGTCAAATTTGCACCATGCCTCACCGCACTCTATCAAAATCTGTTAATCACGACGTTTACCAAATCAAGAGCTGCAGTTTGCAGAAAATACACAAACAGAACTAGCGCTCATAATAGGAATCCTTTGTTCACTTCCATGCACACAAAAATGACAACTTAAACAAAAACAATGTGCAAAAAGGCACCCTCCTCCATTCCCCTGCAGTTCTTTCAGTCGTCCTTATTGTTTTTGACTTCCTTCTTTCAGGCATTCCGTTCCTATAGGCTACTAATGTTCAAAACACAATTGCATTGAATGTCAGCCTCTCTAAGTTGATCCTGAATGATAAGCAGCTTGTGATGTACAACGTTCATATCTGGAACCAGCAAGCAGAGATGGCTTCCAGGTGAAGGGTTTCACTACAAATGTTCCTCTTCTTTGAACCAAGCCTCAAACCCTGGTCTGCACTTGTCTTTTCACATCAACACATGACCTATACATTGGCAGGAGCTGACTGCCAATGAGGTCAGCATGATTTCATAAATAAGCAATCATTAAGTAATTATGTGATTATTCAGTAAATTATTACAAAGATTAAATTGTTGTTGTTGTTATGTATTTACCCTTTCCAGACTTTTCCTAACTTTCGGTTTCTCCTATAACCCTCCCTCCTACCCCCCCCACCCCCACCCCCAACACACACACACAAACACACACCCGCCTCTCTCCTCTGTGCCCCCAGGTGCCAGGTGGCAGGTAGAGCAGGGCAGGCAGCAGGTGTGCAGCCGACAGACCCTCTGAAAGCACCAATCAACAGGGGAATCAAAGGGGCCAAGACGATGTCACTCTCTCTTCCCTCTGACAGTCTGCCAGCTATTTATACCAGTCAGACACACACACACACACACATTATACACACACATACTCAAATAACATAACAGACGGGT
This sequence comes from Hypomesus nipponensis, assembly GCF_054491055.1. Classification (NCBI taxonomy): domain Eukaryota; kingdom Metazoa; phylum Chordata; class Actinopteri; order Osmeriformes; family Osmeridae; genus Hypomesus; species Hypomesus nipponensis. The sequence continues at coordinate 13,602,592 of NC_140379.1, read as the reverse complement.
GAGACAGGAGAGAGAGAGGGGGAGGGGTCATGGGGAGATTCTTCACAGCCTCCAACTGAACATCACCACACCAGCTCAGACTAGCGTGGCAGCACAACCATCAATTACAATCAGACTGCAACCACCTGAACCCAGGATACACAGCAGTAGCCACACCTTGCACACGGCAACCACAAGTAACCACCCACACACCCCTCTCTCATCTGATCAAGCCACACAGTCACGCATAAACTTAAACACACATTCACACACACTCACCATTAGAGTCAGGAGGAAAACAGACTCAACTTGTTTGATCAGTGTTATATTTAAACTATAAACTGGTTGTATTTACGTAAGCAACAACTAACTGAACAAATCATGTAGACTTGAAAGCTCTGCAAGAACATTTGCAAATAATGAAGTAGCAATAAAGAGAAAGAGCCGGAAAGTGTCATGGAGATGGAGAGAAGGATGAGGACCAGTTGAGATAAATCTGATGGAATTGAACGAGTGAGGGAGCAATTTAGAAGAAAAGTAATAAGAAGAATAAGCACAGAGCAACTGAGCAGGATTAAGACAAAAACCCGACGGTAAAGATATTGCCACGGCGTTGTCATGGAAACAGCAAAATGACACAACAAAAAAAACTGGCAAGCTTGAGCATAAATCAATGGCATTAAAACACAGAGGAAGAGGTCGGACAATAGAAAAGTAGAATCAAACACACACAAAGACACGCACACACTAAAAAACTAAAACATTATGATTAGCAAACTGTTCTCAAAAAGAACAACCAGCTAATTCAGAAACTCTTGAATCGGATAATTGCACAAGTTTGCAATGGTGGTCCGATTTTTTCTCTCATTCTCACGATCCATTCAGACCTCAGTGGGGCCACACACACACACACACACACACACACGTAAACATACACAAATAGGTCAGCATGGACACAGACACATACCACGGACACGTTCAAGGATACACACCAATAGACATACACCCACGCACACAGGCACACACACGCACGGCCACACACACATTTCAAGGGCTGTGTAAAGCCTCCACTGGCTTAATTGGCTTGGAGTTGAGTGGCTGCTCCGCATGTGAATTAATCAGTAGACAGCAGGATAAACGGAAGGCTCAGGAGGCATACACACACCTACACACGCCTACACACACAGACATGCACAAACATACAGGAGACTCAAGAAGCAGAAGCACCAAACTTTGTGACAGAGCATGGAGACGACAGGGCTGTGACTTTTAACTGCTCATGAATAAATAAGAGTTCTGTTCTCTCCTCTCTTCACCTAGAGCAGTTTCCGGCCGTTGTTAGTGAGCATGCTGACCCCAATCAGCACCTTTCCCTCTCTCTCTCTCTCTCTCTCTCTCTCTCTCTCTCTCTCTCTCTCTCTCTCCCTCTCTCCCTCTTTCCCTCTCTCTCTCTCTCTCTCTCTCTCTCTCTCTCTCTCTCTCTCTCTCTCTCTCTCTCTCTCTCGAGCGCTCTTTCATTTTTGTATTTCACTGGCTTTCTGCTGACAGCAGGCCTAGTGTCTGCCTCTTTATTCCAGGAGTTGTGATCCTGTGTCTGCCAGTAGGTTGCTAACTACAGGTCTATCTGGGGATCCTGCCCAGTCCACACCAACACAGGAACCAGCGAGAGACAGGCAGAGAGAAAGAAACTATTAGAGATAGATCAAGATGGCAGAGAAAGAGAGAAAAATACATCTGGAGATAGAAAGTGAGAGAGTAAGAGACAAAAAGAGCGAAAGAGGCAGAGAGAGAGAGAGAGAGAGAGAGAAAGAGAGAAAGAGAGAGAGAGAGTGAGAGAGATAGAGAGAAAGAAAGAAAGAAAGATGACAAGAAAAGGAAAGGCAGACATTGAAAAGTGTGAGAACTTGAGTGTCCGATTGACATAATGAAATAGTGTGTGAGGTTTGTGTGTGTGTGTATTTGGGTGTGAAACAGAGCTAAAATAGCTGGCAAATTAATATTCTCTCTCTGAGGGTTACAAGGGCTACTAGGCCCTTTCTGGAAATGGGGACTTCCATAATCACATGAGATGAGGAAAGTCTTGTTTTTTACAGTAATTTCACATTAAAATGACAATAACGGGTTGCCATGGATGTTGCTTTACAAACAGATTATCATAGATAATTCATCATTAAAACAGTGACCTTACCAAGAAAACTGTTGTGTGGTGTTGTGTGACACTTACAAAGGAGTTACACTAATTAAAAAGTCCCTAAATACACAGACTTAGGGCTAGTGACAGGGTTGCCTGTGTTGTTATACACACACAAGCAAATATAATAATACAATGTTCCATTTGAATATATGTGACTTGAAGAGAAAGACTGTGTATTTCAATCATTTTCGTTCAATCAGACAAAGTTACTAGGGCAAGGTCACAAGAGAAACAACCATTGCTGGAATGACATACAATCTAAAAGCACTTTGTTGGTTTAGAACCACTCAGTATGTGCCTCAGCTGTAGCACAAACCCTTTCACCATTTTCAGCTATCTCTTCAGCCATCTTAAACTGTCAAAGCATTTCTAACATCCAATTACAGAGGCTATTTGTTTACAATGTATGTTGAAACCTTCAGGGGTCCCTTTAGAGTAGTTGCTGTGTTCAAAGGCCACACGCATGTTCCAAAGCCACACGTGTGTCAAGTTCAACATGGTTTAGAGTGGATCTACAGGTTCTGTGAGGTGCTGAGCTCAGGATTAGAACTTCGCAACCTCTCTCTCTCTCTCTCTCTCTCTCTCTCTCTCTCTCTCTCTCTCTCTCTCTCTCTCTCTCTCTCTCTCTCTATCTCTCTCTCTCTCTCTCTCTCTCTCTCTCTCTCTCTCTCACTCTCTCTACTGCTCTCTCTCTCCTACTCTAACCCTCTCCCCCTCTCTCACCCTTACCTTGAAATTCAGTCAAATGTGTCAATCTTGACTAGAACTAAGTGATTACAACTGCCAAAACTCTGTACTGTATGTAAATGGACACAAATCAATGAACAAAAGCCTGAGAAGATCAACTGAAGCCGGCCCCAATTAGGCTTCATGTATGTTTAGAGGTCTGTGTGTTAACCAGCTGGGCAGCTAGCCTTTAGAGGATGCCTCTGATCACACTGCTACAAAGATGGAAGCCCAGTGAAAGGACAGCATATCAAGAGAACATTGGAAGATGGTGCAATTAATTCCCTGGGCTAATAAAAGAATAAGACCTCTTTGAAAAGCTGCATAGCTTTACGGGCTTCTTCTCCTTACATCTATCTATTAAGACATCTCTCCATTGCCCCCTCCATCTTTCTTTTCTTTCTCTCTTCATAAAAAGGCCTTTGAATCATGGCCTGAGCAGCTGAGGCATGTTTTTATTTTTCTTTCTGCATATCCCATTCCTCCAGGAAAGAGAAGTGACTATGTGGTTGATGTTAGTTCTCTTTCCTCTCTTTTCATCTCGATCACTCCCTCTTCTGTCTCTTTCTCACGCACACACACACACACTTACTTTACAATCAGAGTTGCTTGTTCAATCTTCATGTGTACCAGTCCATCATGGCGGGGTAGAGGGAGGTGAGGAGGAGCGAAGGAAGAAAGGTGTGGAGAGGTGGTGATGGTGATGAGTAGAGGAGATGAAAAGAGAGCGTGACGCTGCATGCGTGCAGACACCAGAAGACCCTGGGCCTCCTTGACGCCCTGCTACTGCTACACAGTACACCTGCATCTCCCCCAGCACAAACACAACGTCATCCTCTACACACAGACACGCCTACGTGCTCTCTCTCACACACACACACACACACACACACACACACACATTGTACTCTTTTTCCCAGCCCATCCGTTACTGGGGTACTTGACAGAACTATACAGTGGCGGGGACATTGACAGAGACAAAGAGAGACGTTCTGCACGTGAGAACAGCGGGGGCAGGGAGGCGCTCCCTCAGGTGAGTCTGAATAGAGAGAAAAGAAGGCTAGGTGAGGGAGGGGATTAATGGAGATACAGAGATGTACTTGTGTTTGTTTGTGGGAGTTAAAAACCAAGGACAGAAAAGGAATCATTGTGAACCTCTGAGTGTTGTACCCCGGAGCCAGTGATTGGGGTGAGCCTCACCACTCCGCTCCGTCACAATGCCAATGAACGAGGATGCATGAAGACAGCTAAAGGGATTATTAACGGAATTAATAAGGAACAGGGGCGACTGAGGGATGAGAGGATTACTGTTGTCGCTTTGAAGTCAATTTGAGGAGAAAAATTGCCTTGGAACGTTTCTACTAACCCCTCCTCTCCTGAGCCAAACGCAATCCTGCTGCAAGACACTGGAAGACTGAGCGGAAAGACAGAACTGTACACCTCAATCACGTAGGAGACGATGGCAATAGAGACGGCCATATGTTCCTGTGCTATAATTCTGCCAAACCAATTAACTGGTCTATTTAGCCACTGGAACATCCGTTTCACCTTTGAACATTGTGTTAATTTATTTATTATGTATATAAACATGTTTCAATATTTCTCTCTTATGTTTTCAGAGTTTCATTTGCAAGGTTCTCAAAGAGAAAGAACAGGTGAATCAGAATGAGAGAGAAAGGACAGGTGAAACAGAAAGAGAGAGAGAGAGAGAGAGAGAGAGAGAGAGAGAAAGAAAGAGAGAAAGAGAGAAAGAGAGAAAGAGAGAAAGAGAGAAAGAGAGAAAGAGAGAAAGAGAGAAAGAGTGAGAAAGACAAACGTAAACAGAGAAAAGACACAGAAAAGGCAGAGAGAGGAAAATGTAAATTAAAAAAGTACTTTGGATTTTCCCAGCACCTCCGCATTGCTAATTAAGGTGATGCTTTTAACAAAGCACGTCCTCATTAGTCTGCGGCTGCAACACCAATCAGGGTTAGCGCTGTCTCGATGCCAACGCCATTCAGGAGCAGCTAATTGACTGGATCCATAGGACCAGCCGCCCTGCCGGGCCCACCTACTCACTTTGAGTCTGACCCAGAGGGTCAGCCCATCACCCCTTCATGGCCTGGCTGGACTAACATCTGGATGTGTTCTGCTGTTGGGAATATCTATCCACTAAATTGACCATGAAAGTTATCCATGGCTGATGGTTCTTCAAAGCACTTCTGGAAGTCTCGAAGTGTGTCTGCTAAATTAATCCTTAACATCCATACAGAATTCTTGATCATGTGCACCTTCTCAAATTTAGCATGGGCCTGGTTTGCGAGTTTCTCCTCTAAACTTTTTTTTTCATTTCCAGAGTTGTTGCTACCTACTACTATCTACTTACTACCTACTACTTACACCTTGTAGCATCACCATGTATTCTAGAGCATGTTGCGTGTTATCAAAATGAACCATGTTTATACACAAATACACACACACACACACAAATTCAGTTCCCTGGTGTTCCACACTGGCTCTGACAGCTAATCCTGTTGCATGTTGCTATTACTGTAACAGCAGGTAAGAGGCTTGGGCTGGATGAGAGATATCCTCAGACTCCTGTAATTACAGGTCAGAGATTGTAGAGAGAGTGTGAGAGAAAATGAGGAAAGAAGAAACAGTGGACTGAGAGAAAGAGTGAGAGAGTGAGAGAAAAAGAGTTAAAAAAGATAGCAAGACACAGACCGGGAGAGAAAGATAGAGAGAACGAGAGTGAGAGAGGAAGAAAGAGAGGGAATAGACAGTGACCGTGAACCAACCAAGGAGGCATTGAGGGAGCAACTTCACAGTTCAATAAAGCAGAGTATTACTCACAGATCAAGTGTGGGAACATAGGGTTGACAAGCGTAGTAAAGAGAGAGGGAGAGAGAGAGAGAGAGAGACAGAGAGAGACAGAGAGAGAGAGAGACAGAGAGAGAGGGGGGGTGCAGGTTTCTACTGTACATCTGGGCTTCAGCACGGTTCTGATCTGGCAGTGAGGGTGAGAGGCTGGACTGTGCTGATATAGACTGACAATCAGACATGGAGACATTCACACTTTACTGCACGCGCACAAAGACAATCCTGTACCTAACAAGAAAACAGCCGATTACAGTAATGTGTGCCAATTAGTGTGAGTGTGTGCATGTGTACAGTAAGCATCATTGGGATAGTTTATGTGTGAAAGTGTGTCGTATTTCTGAAAGTGAGTGAGAGCATGTGTTTGTGCATGTGTGTGTGTGCAGAGTGTGAGAACGGGGGAATTTCAGTGTGAGAGTGTGTACATAAGTGAGAGCATGTGTGTGTGTGTGTTAGTTGCCCTGGTCCCTAAGGTGCTGCTCACAATTGTCACCACTCATTAGCCTCCTTGTTGGCCTTACACACCTCCAGAGCCACTACGTCCCACAGGAAATGTGCTCTCACACACACACACACACACACACACACACATACACACACACACACACACAAACACAAGACAGGAAATGGGTTACAAGGCACATATTCTCATGAGACAGGGATAGGCTTCTATACAGCACATCACCATACAGCACATCACCACACAGCACATCACCACACAGCACATCACCACACAGCACATCACCATACAGCACATCACCATACAGCACATCACCATACAGCACATCACCACACAGCACATCACCATACAGGACATCACCATACAGGACATCACCATACAGCACATCACCATACAGCACATCACCATACAGGACATCACCATACAGCACATCACCATACAGGACATCACCACACAGCACATCACCATACAGCACATCACCACACAGCACATCACCATACAGCACATCACCATACAGCACATCACCACACAGCACATCACCACACAGCACATCACCATACAGCACATCACCATACAGCACATCACTATACAGCACATCACCATACAGGACATCACCACACAGCACATCACCATACAGCACATCACCACACAGCACATCACCACACAGCACATCACCATACAGCACATCACCATACAGCACATCACCATACAGCACATCACCATACAGGACATCACCACACAGCACATCACCACACAGCACATCACCACACAGCACATCACCATACAGCACATCACCATACAGCACATCACCATACAGCACATCACCATACAGGACATCACCACACAGCACATCACCATACAGGACATCACCACACAGCACATCACCATACAGCACATCACCATAAAGCATATCACCATACAGCACATCACCATACAGCACATCACCATACAGCACATCACCATACAGCACATCACCATACAGCACATCACCACACAGCACATCACCATACAGCACATCACCATACAGCACATCACCACACAGCACATCACCACACAGCACATCACCATACAGCACATCACCATAAAGCATATCACCATACAGCACATCACCATACAGCACATCACCATACAGCACATCACCATACAGCACATCACCATAAAGCATATCACCATACAGCACATCACCATACAGCACATCACCATACAGCACATCACCATACAGCACATCACCATACAGCACATCGCCATACAGCACATCACCATACAGCACATCACCATACAGCACATCACCATACAGCATGTTAGTTGAAAGCTAAGCAACTGTGGATCAGCCCTCATATTCTAAAGCACTCCTGTCTCCAATCGTCATTTCACTCTTTAGCATCACTCTCCATCAGATGTGATTTAAAGAGCAATGAAAAGATAAAAACACGAATACAAATTATTTGTGTTTATTTGTGTGGAGATTGTTTAAAACAAGAGAAACATTTACTCATCTATGTGTCTGTTTGTGTGTGTGTGTGTGTGTTTGTGTGCTTGTGTGCATGCGTGCGTATGTGTGCCTCTAATCAGCAGAACAGACAGAGCAGACTTCTGGATGTGAGCAGGGCAGACATTGGGCTAAACTAGGTTGCGACTAGCATCTTACGTAAATTAGGATAAGAGGATTGCACAGGACTCCCACAGCTATGCACAGACAGACACACACACACACACACACACAGAGGCAGACCATTGAATGCCACAGGAAAAACACATCTTAAGGACACTGGTGATGAATCTACCTAGATTTAGGCAGGTTTCCACATATAAATGAAACATTTAGATTTTTAAAGGTTCTTACAGTAATTGGCCAGTTAAAAGTGCCAGTTACCCACCTGTTAAACCAACTTGGAAATTACAAAACCTACTTCATAACATTGTTTCAATCATAACATTGATTTAGGGTTAACATAAACAGATACACATCTTCAAATAATATCCCTGGTTACAAATGAAGCAGGAGAGCGTCCTCTCCATTAACAGTGCACCAGACACACCTCTCCCCACACAGCAATAAACAAAACAAAGTGATATGAAAAGTCAATTTGCAACCTTGCCATGACCAGCCCCAGCGGCCCTGCCTTTGCATCAAGTGAGAAAGAGAGAGATGGAGAGAGAAAGAGAGTGAGAAAGAGAAGAAGAGAAAGGGGAGATATGTATATATATATAGAAACAGAGAGATAGGAGAGAGAGAGATAGGACAGAGATGACTAGTTGAAAAGGTTGATCGGGATGGATGCCATTAGATCAAGGACTTAGTCTTTACACTTTGTGCTGTTTCAGTTCAGAGTAAATCTGTTCCACCAGTTAAGTCAAAACTTTACCAAAACGTCAGCTTCCTGTCAGCTGTGCGTGTCTGTGTGTGCGATAAAGACTGCACTCTGCGCTCAATTAGTCGACATCCTGACTGTTTCACTTTCCTGACAATGTGTGAGGTATGCCAGCAGAGTACAGATACAGAGCATTCATCTATCCTCTCTCCTCTCCTTTCTGTTCAGCTGTTTCTCAGTGTCTCACTCTCAATAAACTCCCATCTTTTCCCTTGACACTGGACCAAACTGTCTTCTCTCTTTCAGTCCTCTTGCCTCCTCCTCCTTCCTTTCTTGCTTTCATCCTTCTCTCACACTCCCAGAACACCTCTCTCTCTCTCTCTCTCTCTCTCTCTCTCTCTCTCTCTCTCTCTCTCTCTCTCTCTCTCTCTCCCACAACACCTCTCTCTCTCTCTCTCTCTCTCTCCTATATATATATATATATATATATATATATATATATATATATATCTTTTCTCCAAGAGGAAGAAACAAAAGGATAAAGAAACAAACATGGGTGTTTGAATCCCCCATCCAAGGCCTTGCTGAGGCTCCCCCAGAGAGACACACAGCAGTGGACTATGGGAAATCAGGATGCATTGTGGGTAAGGGTAACTCACCGGAAAGAAAGCTCTTTGTTTTTCCAGAGTTAGGCTTTCTTTTTGTTTTGTTTTTAATTCTCTGGGAGTATCATTTTTACCCACTAGCTCAAAGACAGCGCCTCCTATGGGGAACATACACAATAACACACACTGAGCGCACACACACGCACACACAGACAGCCCAATTTCTCTATTTAACACCACTCTCATCCTCGTCCACCCCCCCACCCCCCCCCCCCTCCCCTCTCCCCCCTACCCAGGCATCGACCCAGATAAGTTAGGTTGAGAGCCGGAGCTATTGTTTAGAGCAGGTCTGTAATTCCACCATTAGTCTCAATCAGCACCAGCCCTGGGGCAAGGCAGGGTGGAGGGGTGACTGGTCATTATAGCGGAGCCGGCTGTAATGCAACACCCGGAGGGAGCCACGAAGAGAGAGATGAGAGGGAGGGGGAGAGGTGGCAGGAAGGAGAGACGGAGGAATGGAGAGAGGGAGAGGGCGATGAGTCGCCCTGATGGAGAATTATGGGGGAATAAGTGTGACATGTGTCGCCCCCCCCCAGCTCCCTTTGCTTCCCCCTCTTACAGAGCTGTTGGTTGCAGCTCTCTAAGTGTGCCCGCTGGCATAGTGCCATGTGGTTCCCGCCCATTTTATGACAGCAGGGCTATAATCACAGAACAGAGGCAGCACTTCCTGTCCACTCTCAACTATTACCGCTGTACCACACAGGCTTAATCTGCCAGACCAACGGCCAGTCCACGAGCCCTCCCTCCATCCCTCTATCCCTCAATCTCACCTCCTTCCCTCTCTGCCTCCCTACCTCCATCCCTCCTTCCATCCCTCTGTATTTCCCTCCTTCCATCCCTCCACCCTCCATTTCCCCATCCCTTCATCCCTCGCAGCTGAAAGTCTGCCAGTGTCTGGGGAAATTCCAACGGATTTTGTGCTTTGGTACAGAGTGGCACCCCCCCCCATCCCTCCAGCCTCCCAAACTCTCCACCAGCAACACACACACTCTCACACACACACACGTCCACCTGAGTATTGGATGGATATGCAGACAGATTACTGGGCCCCAGGGGAAGCAGTAAGGGCTGTTTGTACAGCGCAGCTCTCCGGCATCCTGGTGTCTGAGGATTTGATTCAATAAAGGGACTGTAAACCAGGGACAGAGGAGAGGGGCTACACAGGAAGAAGGATTTTCCACAAGGGAGAGTTGGTAAGAGAGCGAAAGTGAGAAGATAATGATGGAGGGGATGGTGACGATTATCATCATCACAGTGATAATAGCAAGGGCAGTACAGCAGATGATGAAAGGCTAGAAAATAGAGGAACATGGAGGATGAGCTGGTGAAAGAGAATGACGTGAGGAGGAGGGAGGAAGTGAGTGAAGGAGGGAATGAATGAGTGGGTGAGTGAGTCTGCCTCCGACTCAGACTGACAGGCAGAGACACAGATGGAAAGTTAGGCAGGCAGGCAGACAGACAGATGAAAAGTTAGGCAGGCAGGCAGACAGACAGATGAAAAGTTAGGCAGGCAGGCAGACAGACAGATGGGAAGTTAGGCAGGCAGGCAGGCAGGCAGGCAGGCAGGCAGGCAGGCAGGCAGGCAGGCAGGCAGGCAGGCAGGCAGGCAGGCAGGCAGACAGACAGAGAAGAGGGTGTTTCCATTTATCAAAAGATACATGAGCTGGAGGAAATGCGTGACATTTCATGGTCTTCATCTAATCCACAGGTATGGCCAGACATTGTTTTTTCATTAGTCATGGTGTTCAGTCCATCTAATCCACAGGTCGAGCAATAGGCAGACATGGTTTTTTCATTAGCCATTGTGTTCCTGCAAATGTTGTAGAGAGCAGTGCAGTACCGAGACTCACACAACAATCCAGTGACATTGATTGGACATTCAATCAGGGAGCTCCAACACACACTGATCGTTATGCCCTCTCCTCCCCCTCCCCGCCGTTTCATGCTAACTGTAACAGACATTTACATTTAGTCATTTAGCAAACTTACTTACAGTAAGTACAGGAACATTCGAGGTAAGTAGGGTGAAGTGTCTTGCCCAAGGACACAACGTAATGTGCTCTGGCCGGGAATCGAACTGGCAATCTTCAGATTACTAGCCCGATGCTCTACCCGCTCAGCCACCTGACTCCCTAGACATACATCCCATATCAGTCAAGCTTGAGTACAGTTGTTACTGGGTCGTTACTGGCGTTTTTATAGGGGCTGAACTAGAAAAACATTCTATTAATTCTGGAAAAAAGCAGCTACTTTAAGAGGAGGTGATGAAGAGGTTTCTGATTAGAGATGTCTGGAGACATAGATGCTTCAATCTGGACGTTAGAGTTTATAGCCATAGCTGAAGACATTGGATCCATGTTTATGTTCAAATAGTTTTGAGGGAGGATTCAATATTAATTTCATAGTGAACAAGAACACGACATCACTGAAACAGTAAATTCCTAATTTATAGATTTTCTTTTCTTCTGTTGTAAAGCTTTTCTCACTTCATGGAAGCACTGTGTCTTTCTCATGCCTTTACTTTACCTTCACTTTCTGAAACTTATACTTCTGTTTTCATGCCAAATTGGTGCATTCGCTCAAATGCAAGGAACATTTGAGCCCCGGTTCCTGTATATATCTAAATCCTGACTGGTTTGTTGACAATCAATGTTTGAAAGCAGCGAACATAACATAAATTGGACCAAAAATCAGAGTGTTGTACCAACTGCGTTAAAAATGCTATATTTACTAAAGTATTTTATTTATTTATTACCTCCTGAAAAATCCCAGGGGATTCTGCATAATACTCTTTCTTCCATGTGATTGGTTCTGTTATATTTCACTGGTAATTACAACAATGTTCTGTGTGTGTGTGTGTGTGTGTGTGTGAGTGTGTGTGCGTGTGTGTGTGTGTGTACAAGCTCCAGCGTGTGTTTAATTACTTTCACAAACACACAGAGGAGTGAACACATTAGCACTGGAGTGGACATTAATTCATAGATGTGTGTAATTACATAAAGTGAACCTATCAGGGCACACACTACATTCCACCAATCACAGCCTGTTCTGGTCCATAGGCACATCACTGGTATTCCAGCTCTAGGGTCTAGTCGAATACTAACGCTATTGAAATAGACTTCCAATCGGAAATTATGCTCACAACCATATGGGCAAAGAAATAAGAGTGTTTTTTCAAAGAAAAAAAAACACTAAATCTCTAATTGATTGGCAGAATTGATTGATAACATATGGATTGGTCAATTTCTGTTCATTAAGCCAAGCAGCAGTAGCTTCCATGTGTGTACAACAGCAGGAGGTGGTACAGGGAGGTATTGTACTGTAGTGGGTGTATAGTCTCTGATTGCTACAGTTGGACAGAAAGTCCACCCCCAACCCTAACCCTAGCCCCAATCCAAACCAAACAAGCACACACATATACACAAATGATCCTGACAACAAGTTTGTAACTTACAAAACACCATTAGTCGGGTCCAAAACTCAGGTCCAGAATGTTCCCGAATGACTTCCTACTCACCACACTCATGTAAACTCTGGGTGGGTGTTGTGTGAAGTGAGCTGCTACCCAGAGAGAGGCCGGCATCTCTGCCTAGTGAAACAATGCTGCTCTCAGGCTCTTCTGACGGCTGATGAATTGTGTGGTGGCAGATTATAATTAATGACTCTGTGATTGTTGAAGGGAGATGATGAGAGACAGCAACGCTACACTAGGCACGTGAAATATTCCACAAGTTAAAGGTTAATGAACCATCTCTGTACACAGCTCTATAATACATAAAGCTACTGGATTCCAGACCACCAAATAGGTGGTCAAACACAGCTGTTTGTGTAGAAGAGATGGATGGGTAAGCATGAAGGATGAGGAAGATCTCTTGACACGCACAGAAACAAACACACAGACATATCAGTACAGACACACAGACACATGTGTGTCTCACGCACACTCACTCACGCGCACACACAAAAGCACAAACAGCTCTCACAAGCACCCCCGTTGTCTGTCACAGGGGGCACAGTGGTTGATTACAACAGGTGGTAAAGGGGGCTCAAGAGCACTCATAATCTAACAACACACACAAGCTCACACACACACACACACACACACACACACACACAGAAAAACATACACTCAGACATCTACCGAAATGACAAATAACATACACACTAATAGCAGATGCCCTATGTAATCATACTCACCCACTCAGCTTGGACTGCAGTGTGCAACCTAACTATTTAGTTGACGATGACGCTAATAGACTCACAGCGACAGAGTAGGATAGGAGATTGGAGAGAGTGTTCTAATGTTGGTTATCCCTACTGACTGATTAGAACAGTATCATGCCTCTCCATCTCTGGCTGCTGGGTCTGTCATTCTCTCTGACCACCTGCGGTGTCGTGAGGGGTGTCCTTGATGTTTTTGGTGGCTGATAAATGTGAGGATTAGGGGTGTGCGTGTGTGTGGGTTGGGGGGCGGAGTTCTTTGTACTTAAATGTTGATATGATTTGCATTTGTTTCTCAATGAGGAGCATCCAAAAGCCATCTCCTCTGGCTGTGATGTTGTACATTCAATTGTAGATATTGGCAATAATGGGCAGGCGAGAGAGATAGAGATAGAGAGAGAGAGAGAGAAAGAGAGAGAGAGAGAGAGAGAGAGAGAGAGAGAGAGAGAGCGGGAGAGAGTGAGAGAGAGAGAGAGAGAGAGAGAGAGAGAGAGAGAGAGAGAGAGAGAGAGAGAGAGAGAGCGGGAGAGAGTGAGAGAGAGAGAGAGAGAGAGAGAGAGAGAGAGAGAGAGAGAGAGAGAGAGAGAGAGAGAGGAGACAGGAAGGAGAAAAGAAGGAAGTGAAGGAGTAGGAGGGAGAATTGATGAATGGATGGAGAGTGGATGGATAATTTGACAGGCTTGATGAGTGTTTCTGCTCTCATCTTTGCACTATGCTGGCAGACAACACAGCCACACTGACCCTCCTCTGACTCCCTTGCTGTCTGTCAGACTCTCACTGACTCAACGCTCTCTTCCTTTTCCCCGAGTCATTGTCATTGAGCAGTCTGATCAATACAAACACATTTAATCTTCGGCTACATGCCCAGCAGTCATAGAGAGTTAGTGACGAGAGAAAGAGGAAAATGTGGGATCGAGAGATAAAAGAAGAGATAAAGAGAAGGAAGGAAAGAGAGAAAGCCAGGGGAAAAGAGTGAAGGGGGGAGGTAAACGCCAAAGAGGTTAACTGCGCAGCACAGTAAACCGCTTTGGCGTTTACCGTACCCCCTTCAGTAAACCGCTTTGGCGTTTACCGTACCCCCTTCAGTAAACCGCTTTGGCGTTTACCGTACCCCCTTCAGTAAACCGCTTTGGCGTTTACTTCCCCCCTTCACTCTTTTCCCCTGGCTTTCTCTCTCTGTGTTGTATAGCCGTCCAATATGGGTGCCAGAAGACATGCTCACTAAATGACCTCCCTCCCTCTCTTCTCACCCCCAACGTCTGTCTGACAACACATGTCCCTCCCTTCCTCCCCCACCCCCCACCATTCTCTATCTTATCTGTGTAGGATCCCCCTCCCTGCAGGACCCCCCCCCCCACCTCTATGATCCCCAGTGCACCCCTGCAGCAGACTGTCCAGAGCTGTGTGACAGGAAACCGGGTTCTGTAGCACACATCGATAATTCACATCCTCCTGCCTCATTAACACAGGGTCAACACAGGCCTCATTAACACCCCCCTCTCTCTCACACATCACTCTTACTTTTTTCCTTTTTTTTTCCCTCCTTAATTCTTTGTCTTTCTCTATCTCTCTGTCTCTCTCTCTCTCTCTATTCCATTTTTTTCTACCTACCCTCTATTGCCCATCCCTATCTCTCCCTTCATCTTTCCCCATTTCTCTCCTGGTCTCATCCCTCTCTTTGTCTGCTTTCACCAGCCCCCTATGTCTCCATCCCTCTCTTCCTGTGGCCTCATCGCTCCTTCCCCATGATTCTCCTTTTCTCCATGTCCGTTCAGTCTACCTGGCTGCCTCATCTGTGGCCACATGGTGCTCATCTTGATATGATGAAGTCTTTGATGTGTGTGTCTGTGTCTCTTGAATAGGTCAGCTTCCGACATCAGCGTTCTGTGAATACAAACTCACTTTCTTACACGCACACACACACACATGTGAATATCGAGAGAGCACTCAAAACAGAATCATGTAAAAAAAAAAGAGTGCGGGTTGGAGAAGTAGATCAAGGACAAGCAGGGTACAGTACGCGTTCATAAATTGACAAAGTTGAAACACGTGAAACTCCATCCTTCCTACCCATGGAGCCACCTACCCTGTCTTTAGGCTAATTAAACAGCTGTGAGAGAAGGCTACGTGAGAGGAGGAGAACATCTGAAAGATAGGAGAGGGGTGTCGGGGGTGGTGGGGCGTTGGTGAGTGGATTCCCAGCTGTGTTCCATGTTCTGTGACCGTGAGCCCGTGTAACGTGTTATTTAAATGTTTACACACTCTGGTGGCTTCTTAGAGCTAGGTCCCAAGAGAGAGAGAGAGAGAGAGGAGAGAGAGAGAGAGAGAGAGAGAGAGAGAGAGAGAGAGAGAGAGAGAGAGAGAGAGAGAAAGGGGGGAGAGGGAGAGAGCGAGGATGAGAGAAAGAGATAGTGGAAGCAATAGAGAGTGTTCAAAGTAGTATATCTTTGTCAGTGTGTGTGTGTGCCTCATAGCGGTGAACTAGGGTGTTCATCCGATCGATATGGAGGCGTTAGACTGTCAGGGTGGATCAATCGTTGTCAGTGAGGTGGGCCTGCCAGGGTCCACTGCTGCTGGTATCATAAGAGTGCAGTTATTGTAAGGACATCATCAACGGCACCATTATGGAGGAGTAGGGGAGCACACTCAGCCCTGTACAGGACGCCTAACAGCCTCTTACTTCATCATGTCACAATGGGTCAGCACGGTGATGATGCAGGTCTGTATTAGGGACCTTGTGTTTACCCAGAGCTGTCTGCTCACTCTCACCTCCAGACACACTCAACAGTACCATAGACCTCCAGTATCTCTCTCACCTCCAGACACACTCAACAGTACCATAGACCTCCAGTATCTCTCTCACCTGCTGATACACTCAACAGTACCATAGACCTCCAGTATCTCTCTCACCTCCAGACACACTCAACAGTACCATAGACCTCCAGTATCTCTCTCACCTGCTGATACACTCAACAGTACCATAGACCTCCAGTATCTCTCTCACCTGCTGATACACTCAACAGTACCATAGACCTCCAGTATCTCTCTCACCTGCAGACACACTCAACAGTACCATAGACCTCCAGTATCTCTCTCACCTGCTGATACACTCAACAGTACCATAGACCTCCAGTATCTCTCTCACCTGCAGACACACTCAACAGTACCATAGACCTCCAGTATCTCTCTCACCTGCTGATACACTCAACAGTACCATAGACCTCCAGTATCTCTCTCACCTGCTGATACACTCAACAGTACCATAGACCTCCAGTATCTCTCTCACCTGCTGATACACTCAACAGTACCATAGACCTCCAGTATCTCTCTCACCTGCTGATACACTCAACAGTACCATAGACCTCCAGTATCTCTCTCACCTGCAGACACACTCAACAGTACCATAGACCTCCAGTATCTCTCTCACCTGCTGATACACTCAACAGTACCATAGACCTCCAGTATCTCTCTCACCTGCTGATACACTCAACAGTACCATAGACCTCCAGTATCTCTCTCACCTGCTGATACACTCAACAGTACCATAGACCTCCAGTATCTCTCTCACCTCCAGACACACTCAACAGTACCATAGACCTCCAGTATCTCTCTCGTCTCCTCTCACCACCTCTCACCCCTCCACACACACTAATGCACTTTAACCACTCCATTTATATCATCATCCATTAGCTTAGCTCATCTCCAGTTAATTATCTCTTCAAATGTACATGTGAAATTAGCACAGACATGTAGTATGTGTAGGTCATAGGGTGGGGGGGATGAGGGGGTATCTCTCAATGTATCTGTCTTATTCAGTACTACTAAGAGTAATACTTATATCTGTCACTTCATCTCTTTTTCTTTGATTCTTTCTCTCTCTCTCAATTGCTCTATCTCTCCTATCCCACCCCTGCTTACACAAACATTGAATGATGTCATGCTGGACCATGCTCAACCACCATTAACAGGCTCTGGGGGGTGACTGAATAGCTTATAATGCCAGGGTCGTTTCTATCCTCCAGGCCCTGTATTCTGGTGAGGTTTAATAGGATTCTCTAAGACATTCAATTCAGTACAAGGACCCTGTTGCTCTGAAATCCTTCAACACATTGAATATGTTCAGATGCTTCTTTAATCTTTCACCACAGGAAGCTGAACGGCAAGAATGAAAGGAATGTCCTCAATCTCAGTGACACCCAGCTGTGTTGTAGAAAGAGGAGGCGGAGGGAGGTGAACATAGACTGGAGGAGAGAGAGGAGCATGGATAGATGGATAGGAAAATGGACCGATTCATGGATGGAGGAATGAATGAATGGATGGATGGGTAAATGGGTGAATGGGTGAATGGATGGATAGGTAGATTCATGGATGGATGGATGGATGGATGGATGGATGGATGGATGGGTAGGTTGATACGTGGATGGAAGCGGGGATATGTGGATGGATGAATGGATGACAGATGGAGAACTAAAAGCGACAGATCCCACTTTAAGACAGAGGCACACGATGAGGGCTTCCATCTCTCATCCGCGATGGGGAAAACGTGGATAAAGAGTCCACAGCAGGGCTCCCTCAGCGGGATCCCGTCCCTCAGCCAGGCTGGGGACGCTTCCTCCAGGGCTCTCTAAACATTGCTTTAACCCCACCTGTGACTCAGTAAAAGGGACAAAGAGGAAAAGGAGGGAGAGGAGGGGAGAGAGTGGGGCCGATTGTACCTCTCATCTCTGTGAGCTTTCATTTCAGTGAGACACCGGGGTGGTGTGATCGTGGGGGGAGGAGGGTGGGTTGGTGGTCCGAGTAGGTAGGGGTGGGGGGGAGGGAGGGAGGGGCGGAGGTGTCGTCCCCTGGCTTCCCTCTTTCACAGCACCTGACAGAGCAGCGCGGCCCAGATGCTAATTAGGGAGCAGGATGGTGGCCTGGCGGGGTTAGCACAATGGCTCATGTGACAGCTACACACATCTTAATCACCCCACATTCTCCCTGGGCAGCATGCGGAATTAACACTGGAACTGAGGAGGGAGTGAAGGAGAGTTGGAGGGAGAGAGGGAGGGAGAGAGAGAGAGAGGGGTAGTTGAGGCAGAAAGACGATGCAAGAAGAGGATTACAGAGTATCAAACGCAAAGGTCCATACACACACATAAATAAGTCTTCCCATGCCTGAAACATTGAAATATCCGTTGACACAGAGCCAAATGTGCTGCTGGGAGCTGACACTGGCGCACGCCTCCTCCAATCAGTTGACTGAGCAGGAATGCAGACAGACAGATAGACTGGCAGGAGGGCAGACAGGCAGACCAACAGGTAGGCAGACCGACAGGTAGGCGGGCACACAGGCCCGAAACAGCCCTGGCTTCAAGGTAATGAGTTCTCCAGCATTTAACATGTTCATAAAGCATTTTCTAATTGGCCGCTGTTTATGGTTTGGTCATGACAGCTAAAGAGCCACTAATTACACAGTGTAAGGACTAGACTACTGGAGTGTGCTACACAGGCCTAATGGATGCCAACCAGCAGACACATTCACTGTTCAGCTTTGTCACCATGACGACACATCTCTGACATACTGTATATTTGGGTTGGTGTGTCTGTGTGTGTGTCGCAGATAAACACCTCTCAGGAAGGAATGCTTTTCCATTTCCAACGCACTTCAAATAAGTTCACGGGGCTGTACATGCAGGGAGATGATGATGTTTGGTGACAGAAAATTGAATAGTGTTATGGGCCGTGGAATGCACAGTGTTTAAATAAGTTTACATCCAACAACCCTGACTTTACATACACATTCTGCACATACTGCCTAGTTAAGCATAGGGACGGCTGCATATGCTAAATCAAATTACCGTGCAACTATAAGTATTTAGTGTTCTGTAGAGTTAACGGAATGACAAATTAAACCAATTTGACCAAACTGTGTTTCAAGCTCGGTAGAAACATGAATTCAATAAAAAAGGAATTGAAAAATACACTTTCCCTTACAAATTATTCCCACTTTGGGAATTTGCAGGAGGTGATTTATTTGTTGATTGGAACTATTTTATTTGGAAGCTAACCACCTTCCCCAGTTGCCCTTTTTTTCATGTCAGGTGTAGATTGATGAGCTTGACCAGAATTGACATGGAAGGTTCTGAAGCCCATGGCAGAACCAAACCATGATAACCTCTCCAAACCAGGAGCAACAGAGATGCATAAGAGAAACTGAGAAGGAAATAGGGGGGTGGGGGAAAGAAGCAAGATGAAACATGGGGAGAGAGAAAGGAGGGAAGAGTTGGGAGGAGATAAATTGTTTTCTTGGCTCAATCATCAAAGACATAGGCAAGAGAGAGAGAGAGAGAGAGAGAGAGAGAGAGAGAGAGAGAGAGAGAGAGAGAGAGAGAGAGAGAGAGAGAGAGAGAGAGAGAGAGAGAGAGAGAGAGAGAGAGAGAGAGAGAGAGAGAGAGAGAGAGAAGATAGATAAGGAGAAAACAAGAGGGGGGAAAGAGAGAGATAGAGAGACAAAGGGAAAGGGACTGATGCAAAGATAACAAGAGATGAATTCATAAGCCCAAACTTCAAACAGATCGAACCACAAAGATTCAGATCTTTGCATACAAAGACAATATACTTACAGCTGAATAAGTCTCCAGAACTAGAGCAGCTGTGTTTCAGCAGGCTTGTCTTGCCTATCAGACTAATTTGCTGATTCTCATGGATAGCTGTGGCAGAGGATCAGTATACATGAAGGAACATAGACTCTGTGTTCTCCTCCTGTACTTCTGACGGCACTACAAGAGGGAATATGCTCATTTGGATAGTTACTAGTGGAAAAAAGGGGGATAAGAGATCAAAAATGGCAACCCTTGAAGCAATGAGTTGCAGAGAAGTTTTTCCCGTCTCGCTTTGTGATTGCACTTCAGACGAGGTGTCTGGGACAAGGGAACGGCACATCTGGTGCGAGCAGGATCCACAAGCAAGCAGAAACACGCCACTATCAGATTCAGACACGCAAAGACGAGAGAAGCAACCAAAGTAACTTTGGACATGGAGGTAGTCGAACCAAATAAATGAAGACAAGTGCAGCTGTCATCGGCATCCTCTCCTCAGGCTTCTCCTCAGGCTTCTCCTAATCACCCCGCTGTCATTGATATTGGTGTGGTGGTTGTTTACCTGGGGTTGTGGATACTTGTTTATATCATTGGAAGGGTTTTGCTCTCTTAAGTTTGTGTTTTCTGTGCGTTCATTTTCTTTGCTTTGTTTGTCTTTCACATGCTGTCCTTCACAACATGCTGTATTATTCACTCACTCACTCACTCACTCACTCACACAGACATACACTTACACAGGTTCACACACAAACACACACACACACACACATCTTTTCACAGGAAAAGGTCCTTTGGCCCTGAGTGTTTACTGATACGTAAATACAAGTAAAAAACACAAAAACTCCTCCAAAAAAGTGTCTGTGTATGTCAAGGGCTTTTCAGTACAGGCAGACATATTTGTAAGGGTGGATACAGTGGGTTAGGGTTACATCTCCTATACATCTGCAGACATACTGAACCCTGTTTGGAGAGAAAACTATCCAGAACAGAAATTGAAGTATATTGAAGGCCAACCTCACCAAAAACCAGACATTACACCCAGACCTCTCCTCTACACCCAGACCTCTCTACACCCAGACCTCTCTACACCCAGACCTCTCTACACCCAGACCTCTCTACACCCAGACCTCTCTACACCCAGACCTCTCTACACCCAGACCTCTCTACACCCAGACCTCTCTACACCCAGACCTCTCTACACCCAGACCTCTCTACACCCAGACCTCTCTACACCCAGACCTCCCCTCTACACCCAGACCTCCCCTCTACACCCAGACCTCTACACCCAGACCTGTCTACACCCAGACCTCTCTACACCCAGACCTCTCTACACCCAGACCTCTCTACACCCAGACCTCTCTACACCCAGACCTCTCTACACCCAGACCTCCCCTCTACACCCAGACCTCTACACCCAGACCTCTCTACACCCAGACCTCTACACCCAGACCTCTACACCCAGACCTCTCCTCTACACCCATACCTCTCCTCTACACCCAGATCTCTCCTCTACACCCAGATCTCTCTTACACTCTAAGAAGGTGTGACAGATCAAGTTGACATTCAGTCAATCACTTCCTAGCACAGGGAGACCAGGGCAAAGGGAAGAGAACAGACATAGAGCATGGGGACGGAGGAAAGAGAGACAGAGAGGTCACAGGGTAGGAATGGAGAGATAGAGCCACAGAGCAGAAAAGGAGAGAGAGAGAGGCCTGCCTTCCAAGAGCTACCTCGTCTGTTCCTTCCTCTTCTACACCCTCCTAAGCCTGAAGCTGACACCTGATTAGACTATAATAATTTCATCATCCACGTTTCACCTTCCATTAGCTTCAAGGCAGAGCAAAACAGCTCCTTCCTCCACATGAGTTTGTGTGTGTGTAGGTGTGTGTGGGTGAGTGTGTGTGCATCTGTGTGCCTCAGGTAGGAGGATAGAAGGCGCATATCTAACATTAAAGGCAGATCGGTGAAGACTGTCCTGAACATGCCAGTATTCTCATTTGTATGCTTCGCACTGTGTTTTCACGATAGGATGCGTGTGGTCGCTAGCCTCTGGCAAATGTGTGTGTGTGTGTGTGTACGTGTGTATTCGTGTGTGAGTGTTTGAAAATGTGTGTGTTGTATTCAACTCTGTAAAGAGCTCAATTCTTTAGATTGGCCAGAGATGCAGAGAAGTTGAACAAGAGATCTCTGGACACAGATACATTTGAAGAATGACAACACTAATGTTGAAAACATGGAAATGTAGGCTTGCTGCCCGTAATGTGGAACACTTACTCCCCTGGCATGACACTTGCATATCCTCAGCACTCTCTTTCTCGCACACACACACACACTTAAGCAAAACACTGCAATGTGCCTCTGCAGTCCTAATGAGCCGACTCCGCGGTAAAAATGGGAATAATAATCTGCTCTCTTCAATAGAGATGGTAAACGGCTGAGGACACACGCACACACACACACACACCCACACACACACACACACCTACAAGCACAATCATACACACTATAGCATTTGTCACAAAATACAAAACAAATACAAATAAAATCCATTCCTACCCTATTGTGTGTATGTGTGTGTGTGTGTGTGTGTGTGTGTGTGTGTGTGTGTGTGCATGTGTGCGTAGGTGTGTGTGCCCTGTCCTGGCCCGCAGTGCTGGTGTGTGATGTGCGCCCCCTCATCAGATTGTTCCTCTCTATGATGAACGACAGTGGGGCAGCCATTAGTGAGGGCTGTGGACATGGAGAGGTCACACTCTAATGTAGACCCCAGCACAGTCGCACCATCTGTCATGACGGGCTGGGCCGGCGGCATGCGACTGAGGCTGCACTTGGCTCAAACAGACAAACGAGCCCTCAGCACGGCAGCAGCTTTTGTACCCTGTCTCCCCACTTGCTGGATGGGGGGAGAGAGAGAGCCATTAGACGTATGGAATGAAAAGGTGACAGAGATGTGCAAAGACTCACGCACACACACAAACACACATGTATCCACACTCACGCATACACGCAAACACACACACACGCACAGACACATTCACTCCCACACATTTATAATTGTAGACACACATGTTCTCTAGTTGTGAAATGCTACCACACACATGCTTTCTGTGACAAACACACATACACACCAAAGAGTTCCAATGTCCATGGACAACCTCAATACTAATGTACTATCCTGTGGAGTGGTGCAGAGTAGAGTAAAAAGGAGGAGAAGCTAAGAGAAAGGAGATAAGAGAGGGAAGGAGAGGAGAGGAGAGGAAAAGAGAGGAGGATATTCATCTATAAAAGGTCACTAGCTGCCCCCCATGCCTTAGTCTGTCTCTTTGATTAAGTCTGGCAATTAGACTGCTTGTCTGCTTGGCTTGTGGATCCGCCAGCAGATTGGAGACAGTGTAATCAAGGAGACACAGACCATGCCTCGAACACAAACACACATGCACACACAAACAGAAAACACAACCATAAAGTATCCACATCAACACCCATGCCCTCACACATGCAAGTACAGAATACATACAACATCAGCCCAAATCAACACACATGCACATACACACACACACACACACACACACACACACACACACAAACAAGCATTACATCAAGCCAAGGAGCAGAGAGAGAGTGAGAGGACATGGAGTTTGTGTCTGCCAAACTCTGGCAGGACTCAGATTGATGGAGCGATCGATGATGAGAGGATGTCTGGCCGAATGAGAGGATCAGGATGAAAGAGGGATGGGTCTGGAGATGCAAGGAGGAGGAAGGCTGAGATAAGAGATGATGGAGATGAAGGGAAAACAGAGACACAGAAAAGTCGAGAGAGATATAGAGAGAACAGAGACAGACACGGACAGTGAAGTGGATCTTCAATGAGGTGACAGTAGTCCAATAAGAGAGGGAGAGAGAGATGGGGAGAGAGAGGGAGAAAGAAAGAGTAAAAGGAAATAGACCAATTTTGTCCTGTTGAGGTAGAATTACATGTATTAGTAGAGTCTAAAGACTGGGATGCTAAAATGTGTTTATAAGTATGCTAGTACTGTATTATTGCTGCTTGCCTGGTACATTGTTTTGCTGGTATGCTGGTATAGTGTACTTGCTGCTAGACTTGTAAAATGTACTTGCTGCTAAACTTATATAGTGTACTTGCTGATATGCTGGCATAGTGTCCTTACTTGTTCTGTATGCTGGTAATAATGTACTGTACTGTGGTCTGCGTTGTCATACTTCAGTATAAACAGCTACCAGCAGATATATGGGCATTTGACAAGGCACATTTTAGAGGAGTGTATAGATGCACAGTGAGAAGAAAGAAGAGAAGGAGATAGAAGAGAGAGAGAGAGAGAGAGAGAGAGAGAGAGAGAGAGAGAGAGAGAGAGAGAGAGAGAGAGAGAGAGAGAGAGAGAGAGAGAGAGAGAGAGAGAGTACAGAGCAACACTTGGACAGTCTCCTGAGGTGTTAAAACATTCTGTTCCCATAATATCACAGCACCTTTTGATAATTAATACACCAGAGAATTACTGTCAGCCAAGTCTCCCTTTGCCCACTGGTGCGCACACACAAAGAAACACACACAAATACACCAGCACAATTACAGATATAGATGCACACAGACAGACACACTGACTCAAACACATCATTTGTGACAGGAGGCTGCATTCAGCCACAAATGATTAGTAAACTAGCGAAGGGAGAGGGATGGAGGGATGGAGGGATGGAGGGATGCAGCCTCGGAGGGATTGAGAGGGCTGGGGGTGGAGGGAGGGAGGGAGGGAGTGGTGTCAGTCTGTTCTGTTTTGTCGTTTAAGCATGGCCGTGCATCAGGAGAGCTGGGTCAATGATGGCCACAACCACTGCAGAACACAGGCTCACTAAACACTCTGTGATCTCTCAGTCAGCCACATCGATCCAACTCATCTCACACACACAAACACACACACTTTCACTGACTCTCTCACTCATGCACCGAGTCGCTCAGACACAATCCGATACTTACACACACACACACACATTCAAACACACGCACACACACACAGTGTGGAGAGAGTGTCAGTCACTAAACTGACTTCTCCCACTGCGGCATCCACACGACTCTCTGAAGGAGGGTAGTCAGGGCAACGGGACCATACACAGACCCTTTTTTTGTGTTTGTGTGTGTTGCATACGGGTGTGTGTTGTGTACACGTATGTGTATGTGTGTTGTGGTGTGTGTTTTTTAGATATGTCTGGGGAAGCTATTGCATATGTGAAAGTGTGGGACAGCATACATGACTCACAATGAGCTTTCATTTCCCATCCATACAAATTCACTCACAGCCTGCTAAATACACACACACACACACACACACACACACACTCTCTCTACTCCTTTTCTCACCTCTAATTTACTTCGTAGAGCCTCCAATAAACCCATTCCTCTTTGTGTTGTTCTCTCTTTCTCATCATCCCTTCATCTTTCTTCAAACTAAATCCTAATACATTAATACATTCCAGTAATTAAGGATGTGTAGTTTAACACATCACAGCAGCCCTAATCCTACTCAGTTGAGTCAATCTAGTGTAAGTAGATTTGTGGGCACTGGGCTCTTAATACACAAAACACAAGGCTATGAATAACTCCTCTTTTTGCTCCAGTCAAGAGGGAATCAGCCGAGGAAAGAAATGCACGTGTCCCGTGTGTTGGATTTGTTTAAATGTATAGGTGTGTGTTTGTGTTACGATAATTGATCAATCTCTCGGGGGACGGAAGGAAGGGGGGGAGTAAGATATAGAGAGAGAGAGATTGAGAGAGCATGAGACAAGGAAAGGGTCGAGAGGGAGTGAGAGACATTGACAAAAACGAGAGGGAGACAGAGAGAAAAAAAGAGAAACATATAGATAGATTATGAGAAAGAGAGAGAGAGCGAGAGAGAGAGAGAGAGAGAGAGAGAGAGAGAGAGCAGCACAGGGTGTATACAGTCTGTTCAGTTTGAGGGGGAGGGTCAGGGTGTAAACTGTATGTGAGGGTGAGAATGACAGCATTTGGTCCATGTGTGGCCATATGTTGAGTGAGTAATTATGCACAACTATATGTGTGTGCGTGAGAGAGAGAGAGAGAGAGAGAGAGAGAGAGAGAGAGAGAGAGAGAGAGAGAGAGAGAGAGAGAGAGAGAGAGAGGGAGACAGAGAGAGAGAGGGGGACAGAAGGGCGTGCCAGTCTATTATTTTCTCTCATTTAAGTGTGTATCACCTCCTCCTGTGATGAGCACCACCTCAGCCTCAGTAAACACTGCGTGATATCTCAGCAAGACATCGATCAAACTCATCTCACACACACACACACACATTTCGACAGTCCCACAAACACATGCAACGCAATGCAAGTGCTGACAAAGAATCAGATGCTCACTTACAGTACAGAAAAACTCTCTCTCACAAACAGTTTAGAGAGAGCTGACTAGCCTCTTCTCTGAAGGAGGGTAGTCAGGGCAATGGGACCATACAAAGAGATTAGTTCCTGTTGCATTTATTTGTGTGTGTTCTGAAAAAAGAACAAAACAAAATATAACAAGAGAGGAGAGATGAGATGAGATGTGCTGTAACACGTTAGGGCTTTTATCAGAGTCTCTGTGATGTCTGAGTCTAGGCTCTTTTTATGTCTGCATGATTGACCTGCTGTCAGTTCAGAGCTTGACCATACGTGTCTGTGTGTGTGTGTGTGTGCGTGTGTGTGTGTATGTCAGTATGTATGTGTGGTTTTGTTTGACAGCACTGGCATGTTATGAGCAGAGAGCCACACACTCTGACAGACAGCAGTACAATAAGAATAGGCTAGAGAGAGAGACAGAGAGAGAGAGACAGAGAGAGAGAGAGACAGAGAGAGAGAGAGAGAGATTTCAGAGGGGAGAATTGGAGAGGAACTATAGGCGTTACACAAAGAGTTTGGGAGGATGAAAGGGATGAAAGGAATAAAAGGAACATGTTAAAGTGTATCGGGGTGTTAAAGAGGATGGAGGGATGGAGAGAGTGTATGAGGAGAGCAGACGTGTCATCATCAATCCTTACGCTGCATCTCCTCTGCACTCTCCCTGTCTCTGTCTACTAACTGGAAGAAAAAATACTGGGGGGGAACTTAAAATGCATTGCATGACGTTGACAGAGAGGGAGAGAGAGAAAGAGAAAGAAAGAGAGAGAGAGAGAGAGAGAGAGAGAGAGAAAGAGAAAGAGAGAGAGATAGAGAGAGAGAGAGAAAGAGAGAGAGAGAGAGAGAGAGAGAGAGAGAGAGAGAGAGAGAGAGAGAGAGAGAGAGAGAGAGAGAGAGAGAGAGAGAGAGAGAGAGAGAGAGAGAGGAGAGAGAGAGAGAGAGAGAGAGAGAAAGAAAGAAAGAAAGAAAGAAAGAAAGAAAGAAAGAAAGAAAGAAAGAAGGAAAGAAAGAAAGAAAGAACGAAAGAAAGAGTGAGAGAAGAGAGAGAGAGCAACAAGAGAGTGAAATAGAGAGGTGAGAACGGGGAGTTGACCCCGGGGATGCAGGGGTGAACATAAGTCTTGCAGGGTAGTATTTACACAGAGGTCTGTCCGGCGGCAGCTGTGTGTTTGATCTGAACACGTGTGCTCTCACCCCGGACGACACACATGTTAATTGATCCCGGTGCAGCGATTAAGACAGACGAACCAAACGCTGCCTGTGGGCTGGGCAACACACTGCCAAATATCCTCCACATCTCCATGTAACCCAGACCCTCTGAGCAATTAGGACAGGAGGCCTTCCCTCTAAGATTGGAATAGATGGAAATAGGGGGGGGGGGTGAAGTAAGGGGAGGGGAGGGGAGGGGAGGGGAGGGGAGGGGAGGGGAGGGGAGGGGAGGGGAGGGGAGGGGAGGGGAGGGGAGGGGAGGGGAGGGGAGGGGAGGGGAGGGGAGGGGAGGGGAGGGGAGGGGAGGGGAGGGGAGGGGAGGGGAGGGGAGGGGAGCCCATGTATGTGGGGTTGTGTATATGCATTATCTGGAAGGGGGCTAGAACGGTGGGGGGGCTTCATTATATAAGAGACGGGTAGACAGCACAAGATACAAGAGTTAGCATGGCAGTGAGCAGAATGGAGCAAGAGGGCAAGATAAGGCAGATAAAGATAGAGAGGGGGAGAGAGGTTAAATGGATGGGAGAGAGAGAAAGAGAGAGAGAGTGAGTAAGTGAGTGTGAGATTGGGTGAGACAGATAGATAACTACAGGGATTCGATCCCCCCCCTTCCCTCCCTCAATCCAGATAATAGACAGTAGAGTTTGTCCCTGGAGGGCAGCTGATAGAAACCAGAGACAGGTTCACCTGAGAAGGCTATTTTCCCCCAGGCCAGCTGGTGAAAGAGACTCTCTCTACCCTCCCTCTTCCATATCCATCCACAGAGCAGACCGTCTGGTCTGACAGAGAATCACTCCCCAATCCAGGAATACAAATATGAGGTCAATCCAACTCCCCAATCCCAGGACTAAAAGGCAAGCTCACAGTGCAACTCCCAAAATCCCAGCAATTACTAGTTCAGCTCTGAGGCCAAATCCAAAATCCCAAAACCAGATGAGCAAAACTTAGAATATAACTCCCCAATGCCAGGGACACAAGCTCAGAATCACCCTCAGGTGAATAACAACTTTGACTGAACAGACATTCTACTCACTATTGCATGTTTACTGTAACAGGAATAGAGAGGAGAATGTAAATGGTACTGTAGCGTAGCGCTAGTGAAAGGAAAGTACAGAGAGGGTGTGTAGGTATGAGAGAGGTGTGTGCGCGCATGTCTCAGTGTGTCTGCAGATTTCTCTGCTGTGTACTGTTAAAATATTGCCATTTATGCTGTTTGAAGAAACAAATATCAGCAGCTTCTGTTTGATGCCACAAACAGAGGAAGAGAAGTGCTGAGGCTCCTCTTCCTCTCCCTTCTGCCAGCTCGCTCGGGGATCCCCGACGACCAGCGCCACAACGTTTCACACACACAAATTCTCATTCTTGAGTATGTCTGCAGGTGCAGTTGGTGTCATGCTTGTACCTATATGGGTTTGAGTGTGCACATTGAATGTGTTTGTGAGTGGGAGAGAGTGTGTTGAAAGCAGGGTCAACACTCAGCACACTTCTTATACTTGATTAAATGCTAAAGCCAGCTGTTTTTCCTAATTAATCGGATTCCCTGGTCTCCGACAAAACTCAGTTTGCTACACACACACACACACACACACACGTACACACACACACACACACACCAGTTCCCTCTTTCCATCTGACCATTATTGGCCTTTCTTATCAGACATGCAATGTTAATGCGCACACACGCAAACGCAATTCTGACATCCAAGACTGATAGAAACAGCAGCAACATCGGATCTGAAGGAAAATCCCGAAGTCACAAGGCTTAACTGACAGCACACATTGGTCACGGTAGCCAAGCGATCCACCAACGCAGCAGCACGGAGCAGCAGCACGGAGACAGAGAAGGCTGCGTGTGGGAAAGTGTTCATGGAGAGCGTTAACGAGGGACTTGTCTCTGCCGGCCTACTCTCCGTGTCTCTCTTTATCCCTCGAAGAAACGCTCAAGCTCCCCGACAAAACTCTGCTGCCACTCCAAATCCCCGGAATGAGAAAGTGAATGAGATGGGATTACACGGATAATGCCAGCAGATGGAGCAAGGTCGAGCGGGATCTCCACTCAGAAAGGATTAAGACTCGGACCACATTCCCACTGCCACGCGCAGTCTGTAAGGCTAACTGCGCCAGCACAAGACAAGGCCGGAAATGTAACATAGGTTGTCTGCATGACGGACATCCGACCATTAAGTCAAATCGAAGTAGGCCTATTTAGTCTCTGCTGGTCATGAACAAGTGTATAGGCTATAGGCCTACTGCCGCCGTTGCTGATAAAGGTTTAGATTTGAACAATCCCAACGGAGATTGCATGCAGGATTAGGCAACAATAACATTACAATTAAAAATATATAGAAACAGTGGGGAATCCTTGTGTCAGTAATGGAATGACATGCCATCAGTCTGTAATGCACATTCAAATAAATAGCAGAGAAGAACACGAGTCTGCCATTGACGCACACTAATGCGTTTCCCCTCCGCCCATTGTTGTCGGTTGAGTGATCGGCAGCAATGTGGAAACTGTGTTTCCTCGCGCATCACTCCTGACTCCTGAACAGCTGCTGGAAACGCAGCTCTTAAAGCCCCACCTGGCCCGCAGCAAGCACCAGCACTGTCACTGAGTAACTATGTGTATGCTTAGAAACTGCACTAGAAAATAAACAATGTACATGTAGGGCCTATGTATAGAACGTCCAGAGTGGACCTACGGCAGATATTAAACCACAGGATATTACAATTTAAGGTCAAATTATGTAGGCATTTCATTATTGAAGTCCATCCGGTATTTTCTTGATTAAGTCTGCTCGTAACATGTCTTATCTTCTTGACGCACAACCGTCTAACACCGCTGAGTCTAAACTCAGATCCACGGCTGGTTAGGGTACCCAGACGACCTAAAGCATTGTCTACATATCTCTAATGCGCATCTTTAGAAGCCGCGCACACACACACACGCCAATTATACCGTGTTCTATAGCTCTGTGCGCAGTTAAAGAAGCGGCAGCCTGCAAGCATGCGATTATCTACCAACAGCTACGAAGCTTGAAGCGTGCCTCCTGTGTGAATTGAAAACATCTGTATGATTAGCTGGCGCACGGGCAAGTTAGCAGGTAAGCATACCCGTGGCAACTGAATTATGTTATGCAAATGAGGCTCTCATCGTTTCACCTAGTTGAAAACAAGAAATATGTGAGACCGTTTATTTTCTAATAACTTTTTGGGTCCCCACTGCCCAGTTATCTTTCTGCTTTCTGCGCGTGCCTCGCGGGTATATGGCCCTTTAGGCCTGGTTGCGCGAGGACAAGGAACTGGTTTTAGAGGTGGTTTCACAGTAGGCTAAATATGTTTCCCTAAACACAAATTCAGCCTCATTCTACACAGCCAAGAAAGACAGAGGTGTACTATACACACTGGTTTGTACAAATATCATTCTACCATTTATGTGGGTGCGTGTGAAAAACGAAATAACCTGATCTCACCTCTTTTATCTTGGACTTTGATGGTAATCTCCACAAGAGGGTCCGTTTCCCGGTCCAGGCGCCGGGAAATAACTATATCTCCGCTGTCCCGACTGACGGTGACCGGCGAACTCTCCGCGTCCGGATACATTAGTTCAAAACTAGCTGATTGAAATCTCACCGGATTCAAGTTCATCACAACCGAACCGATACTGGCATCCTCGGAGACATTTATTACAACAGCGTTGTCTGACTCAAGCACGGATCTCGACTTCCTCGGAAGTCCGGTGCCCGGTTCCCTTAGATGGGATTGAGAGGCAACGGATGGCCACTGACGGGGATGTATCTCAATTTCTATACTCTGACTGGTCCGGGAGGGCCAACCATGGTCTCGAGCAAAAACATTGAACTTTATGGGGGACGCAAGTCCCAATATGGAGTCCACAAGAAGTACATCTCCGGTTTTAGGAACTACATAGAAACTACCGTTTCTCGGTAGGGCATAGTAGATTAGTTCAGCGTTCTTTCCGCTGTCCGTATCCTCAGCCGTTACTTTGTAAACCACCGAGCGTAGTGGTGTTGCGTCGTCTAAGCTAAGTTTGATATCAACATCCCGGAAGGTCGGTTCGTGATCGTTGGTGTCCAGCACGTCCACTTTCACGGACGCAACTTCAGCGACCACAGAGTCCGCCACAGTGCAGCTCTGGCAACATAATTTCAGACTCAAAAGATACTCGGAGCGCGCTTCTCGGTCCAGGATCCCGGAGGTTTTGAGTAAGACATTTCCACGTTTGTGGTGTGCAAAGACGCGGAAATCCTCGCATCCGTCCCCCAGGAGTTTAAAATGCATGCCCGCGTTGGAGCACCATCTTTGAGCGTCAATCCGCTTCACCGGGATACTTAGCCCGTTCACCTTCGATCCCGGAGCTGAGTTCTCGAATACATGTCCGTGAAAGAACGGAATCCGTTCGTCGGTTTTATTTCCAAGTACAGATGACACAAACACATATATAGTAAGAGCCCAAATCATGGTTGTCGTCACTTACACCACACTAAGTGGTTTTTTACATTATATCACAATAGTACACTCGATTCTTTATCGTCAAAAACTCTCACCAGATTTCCAGAAAGCTGGTCTTTGCCATGGTGTCACTCATAGCTCAGACCTTTTGCTGTAGAACTTTCGCTCTTGTACTCCGTCTTCTCTCCGCTCTGGTAACGGTCTGTGTGCCCTCCTGAGAAGCCTCTTACAGCTCGAGCTCGAGTGCGCGCGCCCCCATTCGCTCTTCCTGACAGCAACAGCACCGGGTGCTGGACAGCGCCGCGCTGCGCTCATGGGGGTGCGGCCTTCAGCCGAGGGAATCCTCGGGGGGACACCGACCCACGTGATCTTCGTCCAACTAATTCTCCGTTCATCACTTATATCGTTGGAGGAACAATAACAAGAGTCAAATCACTCAGCCAGAAAGACAGAAGCAAAAACACAAACACACACACACACACACACACACACACACAGACAAGCACATTCGGACACACACAGTATTTATGAGTCTCTGGCTTGAGTTAGTAGTATGCAAAGTGTTTTATTAAGTTAAGACAATCAAACTTAAGAGATGAGAATCAATACTATGCGATATAACCAATATCTCTCTCTCTCTCTCTCTCTCTCTCTCTCTCTCTCTCTCTCTCTCTCTCTCTCTCTCTCTCTCTCTCTCTCTCTTTCTCTCTCTCTCTCTCTCTCTCTCTCTCTCTCTCTCTCTCTCTCTCCCATGACCCAGTCAACTCAACAAATTATTATTTTAATTATTTTCAAGAAATTGAAATTTAATTGGTTACTAATGATGCTGTTGCATGGAAAAAAAATGTGTTGTACAAACTGCAAGACACAATTTCAGCACCATGGACAGTACCATGGCTCTAACGTGTGTGAAGATGGATGCCTTGTCTTACATATTGAAAACAATATCTAATTATGGGTACAAATAAAGGAATCTGAATCTGAACCTGGACCTGGACCTGGACCTGGACCTGGACCTGGACCTGGACCTGGACCTGGACCTGGACCTGGACCTGAACCTGAACCTGAACCTGAACTTGAATCTGATCCGATTCTGGATCTACATCTGAGCAATTTGTACAGGTGTGTGCACAGATGTGCGTGTATGAATGTACAGTATGTGTGTGTGTGTGTGTGTGAAGAGGGAGGGGGGTCTGAGAAATACCAGAGACATGCTGGTCATGAACAAGCAGTTACAGTAAACTGCCACACATTCAGCTGTTTAACCGCTATTGATCACTTTCTCATTCCAGTGCGGATCCTGCGGTGGTCTGTTCTGTCATTCTATTGCTCTCTGGTCTTCCACAAGCAAATTTCAATTCGATATATATCTGACTTGTCTGTCTCTGGGATAAAATCAAGGCAACCTGCATATCTTAACAAAGAGGCTAGAGAGAGTGAGAGAGAGAGAGAGAGAGAGAGAGAGAGAGAGAGAGATAGAGAGAGAGAGAGAGAGAGAGAGAGGGAAATAGAGAAAAAAAGAGAGCCAAAGCGAAGGAAAGAAAGAACGTAAGAAAGAAAGAGAGACTGGGAGGGAGAGAGAGAGACACAAGCTGAGGGCTAGGGGAGAAGGAGAGAATGAGTTCATTATCCTGGTATATATACCTCCATCC
The DNA here is from genome assembly GCF_054491055.1 of Hypomesus nipponensis. Classification (NCBI taxonomy): domain Eukaryota; kingdom Metazoa; phylum Chordata; class Actinopteri; order Osmeriformes; family Osmeridae; genus Hypomesus; species Hypomesus nipponensis. The sequence goes on along the minus strand of NC_140379.1, from coordinate 13,568,868 downwards.
AGGGATTCACCAGGGAGATGTCAAATTGTCTGATCAAACAGATGGAAAAGGAGAAGGAATGCACTCAATATTGTCCTGGACGAGTGCCATATTGGACTTGTTGGCAAATAACAATGTGTAGATGCAGCAGGCCGTGAAGTGCCATGATGCAGAGAGGGTGTGTCGCTGTCTATGTGCTGCTCACTGGACCTTGTGGACAGCCTAAAGCCTGCAGCTAATTTATCACCACTGAAAACATGTCTGTCTACCTACCTGTCTGCCTGTTCACGTGTCTGCCTTGTCTGTCTACTTACCTGTCTGTCTGTCTGTCTGTCTGTCTATCGACTTGCTTGTCTGACTGTCCACTCATCAAATTTCCTTTAACCGTCAACAAAGGAAACCTCCCTCTAGCACCAGTTAGGTTCAGAAATGACAAACAGAGGTCTTGCTGTTGGTTGTATCTATTTGAATATAAATGCTATGCATCGTGTCCCTGCCTCCACCCCTCTAACGAGCTGAGCTTCATTCAGACATGATAAGCCCCGGCATCCTAGGGTTATTGTTGTCTCCTGTGTGTCCTGGTAGTGGGGGAGAACAGCACAGGGCTTGATGGAACCGAAACCGCCCTGCAGGTTCACATTTGTATGCAGAAGACAGGTTCTGTATCAGTAAATATGGGACAGTCTATAAGCTGGGCCATGGGGTAACTGTGCAGCGAGAGAACGTCTCTCTGGAAGGGCGAGCAGAGACAGTGCAGCAGACAGACACACTCTGCATACAAACACACACGTGCCATACACACTGTCACAGGCTCGCACAAACATGTTGGGAAAAAACAAACAGGTGCAAGTTGATTGCAGGGATGTCACGCACAAACACAGACAAATGCCCATGCACTGATACGGTGTGCATTTTTTTATTTGTCTGTTTTTTCTTTTTCCAATCTATCAATGACAAGTGAGTCACTTTTCCTCTCACCGATCCGTAAAAATGGCAGACACCATTCTCAGACACATAGACATCTATGAACACACACTTGGTCGTTTGAGACGAGTCTGTATGAGTGCAGATCTCAGTGTAAGAGGCCTGGTCTACCAGGTATAATTCCCTTTAATAGCCCAGCTATTGAGAGCAAAGCCATAGAGGTATTAGAGGGTGCATAGTCAGGCTCTGCTGGAGAACACACTGCACGACTACTGCTTCTCTAAAGCTGGTTCACTGAACCCCATTAGAACGGGATCAGCTCCTCTCTTTCTCTTTCTCTGTCTCTCTGTCAACCACTCTCTCCGTCTCTTTTTCTCTGTCTCCTCTTCACTTTCTCTCTCTCTCTCTCTCTCTCTCTCTCTCTCTCTCTCTCTCTCTCTCTCTCTCTCTCTCTCTCTCTCTCTCTCTCACTCTGTAGAGTATAAAAAGTAGAGGATTATAAAACTCTGGGAAAGTTCCTCTGCGTTAATTTCTGCAATCATATGGATGTTTCTCTGCAGTTATTCTTCCCATAGAGAATGTCCTACACATGACCAGGCCCGGGTCGGACATTCTCAAGTTTGTTCTTTCATGTTCAAGCTCACTACTGCTGCGATTGTGGTCTTCTGCCCTCATCTCTTCATCAGGCCAATTAGTAAAAGCTAGCTTAACACACACACACACACACTCACTCGTACCACTTTAATGATGCAATGTCAGACAATAGTTACAGTACATTATTTCTGACATTCAGCCAAGCCGTTCTGTTTGGAAGGAACAGTCATAAAAATGTATTGAAATGTAAAACTGGTTAGCTCGTTGTTATGTGTTTGCCCTTGGGTTCGGCAGTTTTACAATAACAATTAGTGCTTTAAGATATAAAATCTGATGATCAGGTCTGTCATATTTGCATATGCAGAAAGCGAGGGTTATTACTTTTGCGAGACGCCACTTACGATGCGTAATTAGGAATTCTGGCGGCGCTGTGGACAGCCAGAAATCACTAGCGTGGCCGAGATTTTCCTGGTAATGAGCCTTGTCACTGTTTGCTTTACCCCTTGTCTCTGTTCCCCGGCACGCACACACACGCATATGCAGACACACGCACAAACACCCACATTCACACACATCCACTTATTTGCTCTGTCTTTCACTTGCACACACACACACACACACACACACACACAAACACACACAGTCACATCTTCCTGCTATCGAGAACAATCAGCACATAAACAGTCTCATTACAACAGAAGCTGATATAAACCAAGGCTCCTTTAAATGTCCTCTAAGGCCTTCTGTAGAGACAACATTAAGAAATAGCAAATGAAAAGCATCAAAGTTAAAGAAAAATGTCAATTTTATTCTCAATGAATCATTACTATATATGTCATTTCCTTCACAGTGAATGGAACATATGATGCAAAAGTTACCATTTGTTTTTTCATTACTAGCTTTATAATGTTAGTATTTACAGACTAGAGACTACCATCTTAAAAAGCAATGTGATCTCTCTCTCTCTCTCTCTCTCTCTCTCTCTCTCTCTCTCTCTCTCTCTCTCTCTCTCTCTCTCTCTCTCTCTCACACACACACACACACACACACACACACACACACACACACACACACACACACACACACACATTCTCTCTACAGCAGCCATCTGCCTGCTGTAGAGAGACCTGAAGGTGAAAACAGTAAAGAGGAGGGAGAGCGAGGGAAAGAAGGAGGGAAGGGGAGTAGAACGGAGGGAAACAGGGAGGATGCAGGCGATGGAAGAAGGAACATGAAGGCAAGGAGGGATGCGGATGAAGGGAGAGAGAGGGAGGGAGAGAGGAAAACGGGGGGAGAGAGGAATGGAGAGTAAGGAGTGAAGGAGTGAGAGAGAAGGAGGGGGGAGGGAATCACCCCACTCCACTGCTTCAGTTGCAGGTGCAACAACAGGTGGAAGACTGTTCAGCAGCATGGGAAAATACAGTCTGGTAAACACAGACAAGTCTTCCATGGTGGCAGGTGTGTGTGTGTGTGTGTCTGTGTCTGTGTGTGTGTGCATGTGTGTGTGTGCATGCACCTGTGTGTGTTTTTGTTTGTGTGAGAGAGCTTGTATGTGTGTGTGTGACTGATGTGAAGAGGTCTGTTGTGTTTTCCTTCTTGAGAGTAGGTCAAGGATCAAGGTCCCTTGTGTCCTTTTGCTGCCTGTTCCGGAATACTAACAACATTCATAAAGAGGTTATTCTTCTTACTGTAACAATGTTTTCTTTTTTAAATGTCAATGTTCGTTTTGGTTTATATTGTTGAGCTTTGTGAGTAGTGATAATTGGACTGAAACACAAGTTACTTGGTCTAAGTAAACATCTATGGAGAACACTGACTTACTCACACTGGGGGTAGGTAAGTGGATGGTATAAGATAGAAATAGATTATGTTTTGATAGGATTTTGAGGTACATTTTGTGTGTGTGTGCATGCATTGCTTTGTCCATTTGAGTTTGCGTATGTGTGTGTACAGTGCATTTACTTGTGGGTGTGTTTGTGATATTTTTCATGTGCGTATTTGAGTTTGTGCTTGTGCATATATGTGTGTGTATGCATGCAAACACAGGTGTGTGTGTGTGTGTGTGTGTGTGTGTGAGAACCTCAGAATATGAATGGGTCTGTGGAAAACAGTCATGCAGGGAGTCACTAAAAGATGAGGCACACAAGCAGCCTTAGTGTGTGTGTGGTCCGTCAGTCTCTAGACCAGCCACCCGACCACATTAATACCCAACACCACACAGACACAGACAGTGCCCTAAACGTCTCTCAGCTTCCCTGCAGGCCCCAGAAGGCTCTGTATACCAAGGTGTCAGCCTGACACACAGACAGCACTCAGTCTTCACTTGCAGGAAGCAAACTATCTGAACTCTCACTGAGGTCGCCCTCTCCCCAACCCGTTGGAGGAAGAAGACAACCTTGATTCTATTGTTTAGCATTTCAGTATTGCAGTGCTCATGTTTCTGTTTCTTTAGTCAGAATTCAGATGAATATTTTCCTCATGAAAGCACACAGACCTGCACATTCTCAGCGAGCCAAAGTGACTTCTTGCCATACTAACTTTTCTTCTTTCACAAACTCTAACCTTAAAATAAAGCTGAATTTCTAAATGAGCAATAACATTTTTTTTTATCAAATGTTAAAATAAAAGGTTAGTCAGTGATGCTTTTTTTGGTTGGTGGATTTGTAGATCAAATATCACAGCGGTGTGGTTCTTTGATCGTGCTAATCACTTTGAACACAAAAGAATAATTTTATAAATAATTACTTGGGTTTTATCGGAATTTAACAGCAACAGTCCACAGCAAGAGCCTTCCTGTCATTTGACACAGACTGTGAATGTTGTTGCCAGGGTAGTGGTCACATAATTTGTTATACAACCATGAACAGATTGAAAACACTGCAGGAGGGCTGAACATACACACTCCTGTCCTTAAATTGTAACACTTTACCCAGTAACAATGACAGTGAATTAGAGAGAAAAATAGAGAGAGAGAGAGAGAGAGAGAGAGAGAGAAAGAGAGAGAGAGAGAGAGAGAGAGAGAGAGAGAGAGAGAGAGAGAGAAAGAGAGAGATAGATTGAGCTATCCGACAGACGAGGAAAAGAGGAGAGTAAAATCAGCAAGAAAAACTGAGAAAACATACTGAGAGACAGGGGGAACGGGAAGATTGGATTGAAAGACACAATAAGTAAGAGCCAGACAGAGAGAAAGAGAAAAAAAAGAAAGTGAGAGAGATGGAGAAAGAGATGGACAGCTGGAATGCATGACTGTGCAGTATTACACTACTGTGACAGTGACAACGGCTCAGTAAGCAGCAGGCTGAATCATCTCTATTTCTCTGTGTGTGTGTGTGTGTGTGAGTGTGTTTGTGTGTGTGTGTGTGCAACTGAATGCATGCAAGCATGAAGCCTTCAGGCTAATCTGTCTGCCCATTTTTTTAATAATCCTCAATGAACAAACACACGCGCGCACACACACACGCAAGCACATGCTACCACACAAACGATGCAATACTTAGATTTTTTTTTTCAATATCCGTTAGTCACCTAAATCTTCCAAAATCCACCCTACCCCCATTACTCTCTGCCATAAGTGAGTTCAGACAATCTGGCATTATGAGCAGTTAATCTTCTAATCTCTTTGTTTAAGCAAACAGCGCAAAGAAAAGGGGGTTGAATTCATCTGTCAGAGCTTATGAGATTCTCTCTTGTTCCTCTGGTGAGAAGCAGGCGCAGCAGTAGTGGACGACTTTCTCCAAATGAGCCGTTCTTGAGCGGAGGGAGGGAGTAGGCTGCAGGCTTGGCTGGAGAGAAACGCAGTTTGAAGTCTGCAGCCGAGACTCTCTCTCTCTCTCCTGCTCATACTGAGAGATCATCATCTTCATCATCATCACAGTGGCCGTCGAGGGTGGGCAGACCCCCAGTCACCGGGCCTGTAGTGTACACACACACACACACACTCTCATGCACACACATACACACACACTCAAAAACCACACAGACGCACGCACACACACCTAATGCCCCAACGCAGGCACACATGCACACACAAACTTGCATAAATACACACACTGAACACAAGGCAATTAATAAGCCAACATTCATGGCCGAAACATTTGACAAAGTCAACATTCCACACAAGCTGTGATGAAGCGATGCTGTTTGACCTGTCACACATCTGATGGAACGTCCCAGTGCAGCACAGTTCCAACCACGGTACCACTCCTCCGTCACTGTCTGGTAGTACCAGAGCATGATTATTTCCTCCTGGAGACCAGTTACACTCAACACAACAAAACAAAACCAGCCTGCACTTCACGAAGTGGGTTACTGGGACTGATTGCCGCAGTGCAACTGAAGTCAGTTTAACTACCCGCCTATACATGGTGTATGTACTGTACAACTGTCTTGTTTTGAATCTTATTTTGCAAGTCATGTTGAAGCCGCATAAACTGTTGAGAGCAGCTAACTAGCTTATTTATATTTCCCTCCCTTTCAATTCTTCTTGAAATACCAGGAAGTTGGAGAATGTAGACTCACTCGAGTAAGCCACAGCTAGCTCATTAAACAAGTAAACCTGACCTGACGCACCGCACTTTGTTGGCCCCTCGCAGGCGAAGTTGCTAATAGAATTCACAGAATGTCAGGCTGTAGGCCAAAGCATAACCTTGGGTACTTTGACCCCAGGAAGTGACTGACTGACAGGCCAGGAAGTTGTCTTTGATGAGAATGAATTATAAATTACCTTATTATTCTTGAGCCAACCAGCAAATTGGAATGTCAGTCGTTTTCTATAGCAATTGGATGCTATTCAATTTTGATGCTATTCAATTTGATGCTATTCAATTTGATACTATTCAGTTTGGCAGTACTGTGAATTTAATTCAAAAACATTTAAGGAACATGCTGAGACAATAGGAAATAGGAATTACATGCAAATAAAATACATCAATGATCTTAAAAGAGAGTAGAGATAGGTTCTGTGTTGTGTAACTATAAATCACTTCAACAGTTCTCAGGAAATGCTTTGATGTCTGATTAGAGAGTATATTTGATTCACCACATCAAAGCATAATCATCACACACACACACACACACACACACACACACATAGTGTCACCCCCAAACAGAGATGCAGTACTTGCCAGCCCATAGAATAATGGTGTTTCCTGGTGGACCGATCTTACAATCCTGTTTTCATTGATTCCCAAGCTATGCTGTTTCGGACTGACCTGGGAGTGTATGTATTTGTGTGGCTGTCATTGGAATTCCAGCCTGTATCTGTGTTCCAGAGTCCCGGCGTGCAAGTCTATCCCAGTACCACATCTCTATGTCAAACAGCGCTGTTGTCCTGTAATTAATCTCCCTGAGTGCTGCAACACAAAGCTACACGCCATGCTGATGATGTCCTCCCAGGCTCAGCCTCATATCACAGACATCACACAGCGTGCAGACACAGCGGCTCCACCATGCTGGATTCCTGCAGCTGGGGATCGGGGAGGGCTGGTTCTGTGGAGGGCTGGATCAGTGGAGGGCTGGTTCTGTGGAGGGCTGGATCTGTGGAGGGCTGGATCAGTGGAGGGCTGGTTCTGGGGAGGGCTGTTTCTGTGGAGGGCTGGATCAGTGGAGGGCTGGTTCTGGGGAGGGCTGTTTCTGTGGAGGGCTGGATCAGTGGAGGGCTGGTTCTGGGGAGGGCTGTTTCTGTGGAGGGCTGGATCAGTGGAGGGCTGGTTCTGGGGAGGGCTGATCCTGGAGCTCTCTCTCTTTCTGGCTGCCTCTTTGTGGGGCTCTTCTGTTCATCGGCCCAGAGGTCTCACCCTGGCGCTGGGATCCGTCTGCGAGGTGGAGAGGTGGCTTGACCCCTCTGTTGTTTTGGAAGCCTCAGGGCACACCATGACTTCTACACCGATAAGACAGGAGAGGCCGAGTGTATATGACTCCAGCAGCTGCAATAACACCAACACAAAGCCTCACTCCTGCTTACCTGCCTGCCTGCCTGCCTGCCTGCCTCTCTTCTCTCTCTCTCTCTCTCTCTCTCTCTCTCTCTCTCTCTCTCTCTCTCTCTCTCTCTCTCTCTCTCTCTCTCTCTCTCTCTCTCTCTCTCTCTCTCTCTCTCTCTCTCCGCTCCCCCCCCTCTCTCTCTCTCTATTATTATATTATACAGCAAAGGTACAAATGCAGCCACACAGATTTACAGTTTATCTGCAACAGATATGACGTCTTCACACTTCCCTGCTTTCGCGCTCTCTCTCTCTCGTGGGCTTTCTCTCTTTGTCTTTTCTTTCTCTCTCTCGCTCTCTCTCTGTTGCTTGCTCTCTCTGGTTCCTCTGTCTACAAGTTCATTAGTACAATTCCCTCTCCTCTCATTCCTAGCGGGCAGTTTTGAAGCCTTCCATTCCACTCATCCTTCTCCTCTCCAGTGCTTAAGGTGTTGCTGCCCAGACCTGACCCCACATCTTTCTGACATGCAGCTTGCTCCAACCGTCTAGCCCATGGTCTCTCCTGGGGCCTTTCATTTCGACAGTTAACTCTCCATCTCTCAGCGCCTCTCTCCTCTCCTTTCCCCTCATCAGCTCCTCCCTTCCAGTCTCCTCTCCATTCCCACCCCCCTCTCCTACACATACGGTACCTCTCCATCCCTCTCCTCTCATACCCTCTCCTCTCCCTTTTAACCCAAGTTACTGTAAAGGAACTGGAGAGTGTTCAGGCATTACCTTCATTCCATGTCTGCTCCTCAGAGTATGGGAAAAAAAAGATGAGAAATCACTGACATTGCTTCTCCTGTCTGTCCCTCTGTCTCTCTCTCTTCATGGATATTCCTTTTTAGTCACTGTTTTACAACTTTCTCTGTGTGTCCCCTCTTTCTTTGTCTCTGTCTGAATCTCTCACTCCCATCTCCCTCCCTCTCTCTCCCCCCCTTTCTTTCGCCACCCCCCCTCCTTCTCTGTCTTTCTCTGTCTCTCTCTGTCTCTCTCTGTCTCTCTCTGTCTCTCTCTATCTCTCTCTGTCTCTCTCTGTCTCTCTCTCTCCTTCCCCTCTCGCTCACCCTCTCTGCGTAGCCCTGCAGATCCCCCTGTCAGGCAGTGGTCCAGGCCTGGCACAGCTCACCCCAGTCTCCCTGCCCACCAGGTGGCCTGGGCAGATAAAGTGAGAGAAGCTTTGATTCCTGGGTGGTTCACATACATGGTGCTGAAGGCATTTGCCACTTCCTCCAATCTCCCCGCTCATCAAACTTAGATCCACCTCACCAACCAGCTGAGGGAGCTTGATAAAGTCATCCTTTCCCTAAACACAGGAACACTGACACTCAAACTAACCGGGGTGCAAACAGGCAGACAGGCAATGCACGCACTCACTCACTCACATACACACACACACACACACACAAAGACAGACAGACAAACGCACACAGACACACACACAGTCATGCACACACAGACACACAGACACAGAGAGTGCACAGCATCAGCACACACACGTGCACACAGCTCCTCCAAACAATATCTAGAGGCATAGACTTAGTGACAGACACAGAGGCTGGAGATTAGTTAAGGTAGGTAGACAGTGAATGTGGAATAACAGTGTTATCAGCACCTATCCATCCCCACCTCGTCATTTAAACGTTGTCTCTTAGTGAGGAGCTGACGCTACAGTATGCAGGATTCACACACTCATTTAAGACTGACTCGTTCTGCATGAATTTAAATATCTGTTGATAACAGCGCTAGCTGAATTGGCTCTCCTTTCGCAACAGGAAACTGTGATTCACAGGCCTGATGGAAAACAGGCCTGTTCAGTGTGCCTGTATGTGACGATGGACCTTTAACCGACCATTCTACCTGCAGCGTTTTGAAAACATTTCTACACAGCTTCATGTGATGTTCTGAACTGTCACTTCTTAAATAATAGAGGGGGTCAGAAAAGTTAATTTACTGGGGGCTATGACATGATCAATATTCATAAATGTGCTGTTATTAAACTAACGGCTGTTAGTTTGCCTGCAATTGAAACAGACAGTGACTAACTACTAAAAAGCTTGTGTTTGAGGGGGGGCTGAGTGTGTACCAGATCCCTCAAGAGTTAAAAGACCCCCCCATCCCCCCTTGAGAACTCTGAACTATATGTGTCGATGGCAGGATAATTTCAGGGGTTAAATGCAAATTTTCAGGATAAAATGGGTTCACATCGTGTGTGTGTGTGTGTGTGTGACTGGCAGGCTCTGTGATGGGGGGCCCTGTGGGTGATGTGTTTATGTGAGCAGGGTCTTTCATGCTCTGTTGTGTGAGTGGACATCCTCCTGTGAGGCAAAGAGACACCCTGCTGAGGAGACACAAATTGCCTCGACCATGTGACACACAAAAGCAACAAAAAAAAAACTCTGTCAGTGACCAGCCATATTAATCAACCATCCATCCATACATTCGTCCATCTGTCTGTAACATCTATTTTGCAGATGCACACATGCATACACACATGCATGCCCTCCATCCCTAAATCAAATGTAATTTGACCATTTGTCATTAAATACCTACTTGTCACTGCTGAGAAGAGAGATAAAGTATACAAATGCATATAAATAAAAATAATATACTGTATATTGTATACAGTGTATGTAGAAAGAGGGAGGGAAACAGACACAGAAAGAGATAGATAGAAAAATAGATGGACGGTAAGAAAGAGGGTGAGAAGGAATAAGAGATGCTTATAAATAATTGTGGCCATGCTGCTGTCTGGCTGGAGGTCAGAGATCCGTTCAGACTGCGCCAGGGCTGCTAGCATTCAGATTTAGAGAGGGGCACCACAGAAGGAGAGAGCACATCCTGGTGAGGAGAGAACAGGAAGAGAGAGAGAGAGAGAGAGAGAGAGAGAGAGAGAGAGCCTGGAGAGAAGAGAGTGAGAGAGAGAGAGAGAGAGAGAGAGAGAGAGAGAGAGAGAGAGAGAGAGAGAGAGAGAGAGAGAGAGAGAGAGAGAGAGAAAGAGAGAGAGAGAGAGAGAGAGAGAGAGCAGTTTGGTGAAGAGAAAACTAGAGGAGAGAGCAGAGCCTGTAAGAGAGAACAGGAAGAGAGGAAGAGCAGAGTGTGGTGAGGAGAGAACCGGAAGAGAGAGAGAGAGAGAGAGAGAGAGAGAGAGAGAGAGAGAGAGAGAGAGAGAGAGAGCCTGGAGAGAAGAGAGCAGGGAGAGAGAGCACAGCCTGCAGGAGAGAACAGGAAGAGAGGGACAGCACAGCCCTGTGAGGAGAGAACAGGAAGAGAGAGCAGAGTTTAATAAGGCAGGTCACAGCAGGAGAGAGTGGTGCCCCAGACCTTCAAAACAACCCTGAACACACAGATATGTGGACAGGCTCACGCTCATACAAGACTGTCATACAAACTGGCTAACGCAAACCGACCAACTGTAAACAAACTACGAGTATGAATAATGGATGGATCTTCTTTTCATCTTCCTATCCTTCCCCTTCATCCCTCTCTTCTGCTCTGTATTGCCTGCTGACTGGTTCTCTCGCTCTATCCCCTGGAAACATCATGCCTCGGGGCAGCGACAACCTCCACAGACCCACTGCTTGGCCATAGTGTGGGTGGGTGTGTCTCTGTGTGTGTGTTAAACTCTGTCTGCGATGTGGGTTGGCTTGAGCGTGTATGTAAGTATGTGTATGTTCATGTCTTTCTTTGTAAGTGAGTGTATGTGTTTTGAGGGTGTGCATGTGTGTGTCCCTTCTGAATGATTGAGTTGAATCAATGCTGTGGTCTGTACAGGCAGAAGCAGGGTTTTGGTCCATCTTTTGATCTTTAATCTTTAGATTCTCACAGCATCATGACTTGACTTGTTGCTGCTTTCTGAGTGAGTCTATCCCTCTCTCTCTCTTACTCTGTGTATCTATCTATCTCTTTATGTCGCTCCCCCTATCTCTCACTTTGTCTCACCATCTGTCAGTATGTCACAGTCATAACCCTGGAGTCAGACGCACATTCCTGCTTCCTCTCTGTTCATGCGTTCAGCTCTACACTTCCATTATGTCTCTTGCTGTTTGTTTGCAGTTGTGCTCTTTCTCGTTCTATTTCTGTTTTCTCAATTTGCAAGTGCTTTTCTCCCCATATCTGGTTGTCTCGCTTTTTCTCTCAGTGTGTTACGTGGTTGCAAGGAGGGACATAAGTGTAGAGTCCTTAGTGCACAGCAGACAAGAGCAACAGAAGAATAAAAAAAGGAGTGAAGTAAGAGAGCAGAGGAGGAGGGGAGAGGTAGATACAACACTCAGGGTTAAACCCAAATTAATTGCACTCCACCCATCCCAAATTCCTGTTGAAAAATTGGATCTCTCCTCTCTTTGAATTCTGTCATGTTCCCAGTGATCCATTATACTTGATAGTGTGGGAAAGGGAATCTCCACTTCTCTACACACACACAAACACGCACACACTCGCATCCAAATAAAGAAAAATGAACCACAAACAGACGATCAAAACATGTAAGGCAAATGTTGAATAATATGTAATTGTGTTCAACAATTAAAATAAGCAACAGCAGAGATTCACAAGTTCTTGAAAGGGTGTTTCTTCTCTATATTCTTGTTCTTACAAAATAAAGGGTGTCTGAAAGGTTAGCTTTCTTTCAGTATTGTTAGACTTTTTCTCTCCTCCTCCTCTCTGTCTCTCTCTCTCTCTCTCTCTCTCTCTCTTTCATTCATCATGTATGTGTCAGTTGGGAAATCAAGAAGGTGAACAGCAGTAATGGCTGTATAAAAGTGGGCATGGACACCCCCCACCCCATCTTCTCCTCCCTTCCCTGAGATGTCTGGATAACAAGAGTTTGGAGAGACAACAGATCTCTTTTTGGATTGGCGGTTTGCCCAAGCGACGCTCCAGAAGACAAAAAACAAAGAAGTTCTGGAAGCTGGTGGAATAAAAGCCGGGATACTGTACACACACAGGGGACAAGAGGACGATGACTCAAAGAGAGAAAGAGAGAGGGGGAGCAAATGACCGATCCCATTTCAATTTCCGATTAAACGAGAGACTATGAGCTTTATTTTCTGCCTCGTAACTTCAGTCGCTGCCTCGAGTCTCAGAACTTCATTTCAATTAGGAGGAAGATGAATTTCTCCTCTTCTGTCTGTGTTTGTCTCTCTTTCTCTCCAACTAATTCCTTTTCTCTCTGGAAAATGTGCAGAAACATCATTCTGTGAGACTCAGTGATTATATCCATAGAGGATAATTGACTTTCCTCATTTTAATCTCAATGTAGTTTTTTTGGTGTGTGTGGAAGCAGTGATTCATAACTCATCTATGTGGTAATGTCCTAGAGACTGGATTAAACACACATGATAGACAGACAGGCAGGCATACAGACATATGGTTATGAACATCCACATTTTCAAGTTTAACTGTATAAGAGTTAAGCAATAGGTGGGCTAGGGGCTTTTATAAAGTGGTCATCTGCTCTGGGTTCTCATGACTTTTTCATGGATTATCATATGACAGAACTTTGTGTGTTGACTTTATGTTGATGTAATTAGGTACTCTTTCAGCAGAGATCAGGCTGGTCTGCCGTAGAGAGGGGATCAGTCAGTCATTCCAGTAATAATGTATATTTATACATGTACCTAACCACACACACACACACTCACACACGTAAACACTTAGCTTAATCAGGATTTACTGTGCCCACCTACACCTACAGCTAAGGACCTTTCCATTACCATGGCAACATATCCCAAAACATCCTGGTGCATTCTTGGAGTATGAAGAAGCAGATAGGAAGACAGCAGACAGACGCAAACACCCTCAAACATACCCGACCTAGGGAATGTGCAGAAAAAGACAAGCAGTGGGAGTCGTTATGTGTCTGTGTGTGTTGCTGCTTCATGAATAATTCACAAGTCTGTTTGTTTTTACAGGAATTTTTGTTCTGACCACCAATATACATGTCTTAGGTCTCAGTACACTGTTAATGGGCCTAGACCCCCCCACAAACACACACACACATGCATACTCACACACACACACACACACACACTCACACACACACATACTCACACACACAAATGCAGAAATGAAGGCTGAGAATATTCTGTTAATTACTAACTAAACGTGACCAAGATGCCATATGATGTGCATGTGTGTGTGTGTGCGTGTGTGTGTGTTCTATTTACACACTTACACACACCCAATAGGCTGTATCATTACTTATGTGTTGGTAAGTATGTAACCTAATCCTTTACACCTGATGGACTTTAAATCCTCCCTCTCTTTGGCAGCACAGGCTTCGGACACACCAACAGACTGACATCCACAACCCGTAGACCAAGCAGCTGGGAGGAAGCAGCAAAAAAACAACACCAAGCATACCATGTTCTTTGTTGCAGTGATCCGACAAGATTTGATCAAAAGTCACACCAACTTGTAAAGGGGCTGGTTAGCGCTGTTACGTAAAACTTTGAAAAGCATATATGTCTGAATGATCTGTCCAGCTAGCAAACAGCGAGATCCACTGTAGGAGGATTATATTAATGACTTCTGTATCTGCCCTCCGAGGAACTCTTCTGGGAACATTTTGACTGGACTGATACTCTTTAATTCTCACATTCAAAGAAGCACAAGTTATCATGGAATGAGTGAGAGAGAAAGGGAAAGAGAGAATGCACGTGACACAAAGAGAGAGAGAGAGCATGGGTGATAGTGAGAGGGCGAGGGAGAAAAAGAGAAAGCGAGAGCAAGAGTTGGCGAGAGGGAGCACAAAAGAGAGTGAATCAGTGAGTGTGACAGAGAGAGAGAGATAGAGAGTGAGAGAGAAAGAGAGAGATAAAGAGAGAGAGAGAGAGAGAAAAAGAGAGAGAGAGAGAGAGAGAGAGGATACTTCAAAAGGATATGCTCCCATAGCTACATGAACCGAAGAAGGGCTACACTGTTTCACCTGTACAAGGTTGAGGCATGATTGAAGATGAGGGGGGGATAGAGATACAGCTACTGGCGTTCTCTCTCACTCTTACATTGCATACCAAAAGCATTTATCTGGCTGTGTATCTTAGTCACACAGAGACACACTCTCTAACTTTCTATCTCAAAGGTTCTCTCTCTCTATTTCTCTCTTTCTGTCTCTCTTTTTCCACTGGTGGTGAAAAAGAAGACATAGTAAATATCTTAGAGCTGACATAGATGGGACAAGACAGATTTACCAAACATGTGAGGAAGAGAGATAAAAAAAGATATGGAGAGACTGGGAAAAGGAGAAAGGGAAAGGGTGAAGAAGCTGTAGGAAGCGAGAGAGATTAAGTGAGTGAGTGAGCGGACCAACATAGATGGAAGAAAAATGATCTAGAAAGGAATACGCCAAGCAGTCAGCAGGAAACCAGGCTGCTTCTTCACCAGAACCTTCCATGGTAAGAAAACAATGTGTTCCCAGCAATACAGGTTTGCATGGGTGGCACCACAACACTCATTATGATATAACCAGCATTGGGCCAGCCGAGCTGACTGAGATCATGATCATTTTAGCAGCAACAACTGTCGTCCCAACTGAGTGAGAAAGAAAAGGAGAGAGAGAGACAGGGGTGAGAATGAAAGACAGCGGGTGAGTGTGTGAGAGAGCGAGAGACACAGAGATTGGGAGATGAGCCAGAGAGGAAACGAGAGAGCAAGACAGGGAAAGAGAAGGAGAGGGGAAGAGATGGATCGGCAGCAGAAAGATGTACAGCAGCGTGAGGAGAGTGTTGATTGTTAGACATACAGGATGAGTCACTGAGAGGTTGTGACAGGTTGTGACAGAAGTCAGTTTGAAAGGCATTACTCATCCCAATTGCGTACGGAGAAGAACACAACATACGGCTCCCCCAAACCACATCACCTCTAGGGAAGCTCCGTACAGCAGAGCCTGGACAGCACAGAGTCACATACATACCTGACAAACACACACACACACATGCAACAATTCCATCCAGATCCAATCTGAAGCTGATTATTTTATAGTTATTGATAGTCAAAATATACAGAAAGACCAAACTGAAATAGAGTGAGTGAGAGATATATGTGGGGGAAAGAGTGACAGGGAGAGAGAGGGAGGACGAGAGAGAGAGCACGAGTGGGTGTGTGTTTTACCTTTTCCTGATTACATGTGAATAAACTCCAACTGAATAGTGCTGATTCCCCACTTTTCTCTAATCTTCTCCTAGTTTATGCTGAGATGGTGCGGAATGTACATCAATCAGCAATACACACACATACACTCACACCCCCTCCACACACACCCCTGATGCGGATGCACAGATTAAAAAAATAAACAGATTAAATGTATTAATTAATAATTCTCCAGAGTCAGAAGGCATGTTTCAGCAGAGCAGCAAGGAGAAAGGGATGAGTCAGAGGACACTAACTCACTTCCACCTGGATTTACTGTGTGCAGGAACGATGGAGCTCAGACCTACGACACTCTAAAGACTCCTCAGTAACAGGAGTCATCTCGGTACAGCTCTACAGTGAAACATGGTACCCAGATCCATCAGTATAGAACACACATGGATGGTGTGAGTATCTATGACACCGGAAGGAAGTCGTGGAGGTTTGCATGTGCATTGAAATGGTACTGAGTGTGTGCATGTGTCTGTGTGTGTGTGTGTGTGTGTGTGTGTCTGTGTATGTGTGTGTCCGTGTGTGACCTGCTGAGTAGAAAAGCATAAACAGGACCAATTAAGCCCCAAGGACATTCAGACACAGCCCAGAGAGATGAGTTTCTGACCGGGTCTCTCCACAACACCCTACCCTGCCCTGCCAACCAGAACTAACCTTCCTACCAGCTCCAGACACATACTGAGGACATTTGGTTTCCAAATGAGCCAGAGAAACCCTATTAGTAAAGCTCCTCTTGTCTCACCCATGTAAAGCACCCATCCCAACATCAGTCAGGTTGTGGTGGTGGTGTGTGTGTGTGTGGGGGGGGGGGGGGTCCCATGGTTAAGGAGACAGCAGAATGCTGCTGGCAGCTTTAGGAGGGGTCTCTGTCTCCCTGGGGCAGCTGTTCTGTGATTATCCCAATTAGTCTGCCCTGTGGACCATTACTGTGCCACTGCAACACAGGCTGCTGGAGCTTTTCCCCCACCCCACCACGCCTACCAGGACCTCCGCACACACTCACACACACGCACACTTACACTGTATACTCACATGCATGCACTCACAAACACATGCATGTTGACCTACGCACACACACATGCTCACACACACAGTCCCCCCCCCCCCCCCACACACACAACAGTGCGGGCTTGTTTCTGATGTGTTGATGGTGTGTTTGAGTGTGCGTCATCACATCTGTGCTCTCAACATCAAAGCTCACTTGTGATATGTAAATAGAGGATAACTTAACGTCAGAGGGGTTGTTGAATTGCTTCTTTCATGGGGAGATCCTTCTGAAGATCAATCTGACTGGATCAAATAGAAACACAAAGCAGGAAGATTACACTAATATTTCCTGAGACATATTGTAATGATGACCAGCCTCTCCTCCTTACAATACAATTTAACTGAATAGTACCTTTAATATAGTCCAAATAGGCAATTTAACCTGCTGAACACACACACACACACACACACAAACTTACTCTAGGAGGTTGTTGAGTGAGCAGGCTTCTTTGTGTAAACTGTGTACCGGTCAATGATAAATGTGCATGTCTGTGTGTGTGTTTGTCTGTGTGTGTATAAGTTTGACTATCTGTGTGTGTTTTTATGTGTGAGCGTGTGTGTTAACTCCCAGGTCTGTGAGTCTGACTCACTCTGGACTCTAAATGAGTTCTGAGATGGCTGCACGCATGTGTGCCTACGGACATACACAATGCTCTTTGATCGAAGTAAAGCCCTGCAAACTGACGCACAGTTACACACACACGCATGAACATAAACGCACACATTAATACACACACACGTACAGAAACGCACACATTAAATGTGCTTTATGCCTTAACGCACAATATACCCACATTCAGTTGTAGAAATAGTAGACTTACAAACACACTTTCAAAACTACTGAATGCAACACAGCTTTAGGATTACAGTTGTTAAAAGAAATCCGGATTACACAAACACACACCCACAGCCACACACACACGTAAAAGTCCCCCCCCCCCCCCCTCCCCGCCCCATTGTCCTCATTGCTTGTCTGGCTCGCTGGCTGCTCTTTTGTGTGACTCAACACAGAATCATAAAGATTAGACTGTTTCTGAACAGAAGCAGCCACTGAAGCATAAGGGAATTCAAGATCTTGGACACACACACACTCTAACACACATCACACATGCTTTTCTACACAATATCTGAGGGGTTTAGAAACTCAATGTGGTATTCACATGATATGATGTAACAGTATGACCTTTGACCTCTGAATATGGATAGGGGTCAACAGGCCAGGTGGCCTGTAGCCTCACTCCCCTCTCTCCTTCTCCTCTCTCACCCACTCCCCTCACCCACTCCTCTCTCTCCTCCTTCTTCCTGAGCCTGTCTAAGAGTACAGCATACATGGACCTTGGCTTTGCACTGCCTCAATCAGATTCTGTCTTTCCTCTATGGTCCCACACTGGTCTCTGCTCCTGTCCAGCTGGTATCTCCAGGGACTCATTACTGGTGGACCATGAGGATAAAGAGGGTATTGAAGCCACTAAAGGGTGTCAGCAGCTTAAACCGCTACTCAGTCACAACGTCAATAAGAATGGATTGGCCAGAGTTACATAGCGGATGACAGAGGCTAACTTGGGCATGGCTAATGAGGTAGACTAAAGTAGCTAGCCTAAACACCTACAATACAGACAATTGGTTTAGTGTGTGTATGTGTGTGAGCGAGGAAGATTGTGGCCGACCCCTTCCACCCTGGACACTCCCTGTTCCAGCTACTCCCCTCCGGCAGAAGGCTGCGGTCCATCAGGACCAAAACCTCACGCCATAAGAACTGTTTCTTTCCATCTGCTACTGGTCTCCTCAACAAGGCCAAGGACTCCCACTGACATTTTACTGTGACTATCATATTTTTTATTAGTCCATCTGACACCTGTTGCACTACACACAAGCCACTCTATTTGCACTTATATTTGTATTTATATTGTATAATGTACATTTTAAATTGTTTTATTTTTTGGATTGTTTGTACTACTTTACTTTTATACCTTTTGATTGAGGATCCGTATATGTTTATTGTTTGCATCTTCCGGCCACAGTAAATTTGTGTTTGTGCAAACCTACATGGCGAATAAAACCTCATTCTGATTCTGAGAAAGACTCTGTGTATGAGTTTGTAGGTAAATGTGTGCGTCTGTGTATATGTGTGTGTGTGTGTGTTTGTGTGTGTGTGTGTGTGTGTGCACGTGCGTGTGTGTGTGTGTGTGTGTGTGTGAAAGAGAGGAAGAGTGTGAGGATGAGTCCATGCATGAAAGAGATGGCATAGCCTTCTCCAGATTGGCATCAATTGTTTGATTTAATACTGCCTTAAGAGAAGATCATTTAATCCATGAAGCACACAAAATGGAGCTGGTATCATGGTCATGGATGAATTTACCACTGTAACCAGAAAGCAACATCAAAAACTGCATATCTGATCTCAAGAAGAGTTTCACATGTGTGCGATAATACACACACACACATCCATTATATTACCTTATAAGGCATTCCTTTTATCACACCTCCCACGATTCCTTTCAAAGATAGCCGTATCAGAAAGAAATAATGAATTGATAAATTAATCACTGATATAATTACCATCATCCAAAAAGTGAATAAGGTGTATACAGTTATTTATTAGCGGTGAGTGACCCAATTAAAAAGAAAGAGAGAGAGACAGAGAGAGAGAGAGAGAAGTATGAGAGAGAGGGATAATGTATAATGTACGCATAATGTAATATATGTATAATGTGTCTAACATAACACATTGTAAATACTTGAAATTTCAAATCTATTATTTATTACTATTTTATTATCATTACTATTATTATTGTTATTATTATTATTATAATATGACCTGTGCGTATGTGTGTATCAACCTATTTAGTGTGTGTGAGAGAGAGAGAGAGAGAGAGAGAGAGAGAGAGAGAGAGAGAGAGAGAGAGAGAGAGAGAGAGAGAGAGAGAGAGAAAGGGGAATGGAGAAATTGAGAAATTGAGAAAGATGAATAGACATACCAGTGAGGCTTAAAGCATCACAGGGAAGCAGAGCGGTGGAAGGGGTCTGTGCAGCGCAGGTCTGGGTCTCTTTCTGAGGAGAGTACAGCAGGGGTGTTAACTGGGTCTCCAGATGTCTGTTCCTCTTCTGCTGCCTCCTGGCTCTGTCTTCTGAGGCCTGGAATGTGTTCAATTATATTCATAAATATAATATCATCTCACAGTTGACAAATATAGAACGGATTTGTATTATTCAAATGCAACCTGGGAGGAAGGCGTAGGAAATGACAGTGTGGGTATGCAAATGGGATAAGAAGATTAGAAAGATCAGTGGTGCCTGTTGTAAGTGGCATGGAGGGCTTTACTGAGCACCAGAAAGAGAGGAGGAGGAGAGAGGTGGAGAGAGGAGGAAGATAGAGGAGGATGGAGAAGGAGGAGGATGAAGATAGAGGAGAGAGGAGGAGAGGTAGAAGGTGTGGGGTGGGGAGGTGCAGAGAGGGGAAGGGCGAACAGAGAACAGGCACAAAGGATGAAGAAGATGAAGACGAGAGAGAGAACAAGGGATGGAAGGACAAAGGGAGGTAGGGAACAAGGAGACAAGTTATTATGGGATGTAGGAAAATATGGACATGAGAAGAGAAGACAACGATAAGAGAGTACAGAGTTGCGATTTCATCTGTGACTTCTATTGTCCACACTTCAACTTAATGAGGTGCTGAACCAGGAAACAGGACCAGTTATTTCCCCCGTTGCAATTAACTGCAATTAATCACAACGTCACTCTGTGAAAAACTTTGCAAGACCCTATCAATAAAACATGCTTCTTTCTGACTTAGTTCCCATTACTCACACTGCACACAGCTTTTGCAGTGGCCTTCCATAAATTCAAATCACTTCTAAAATGCATCAGTGCAGTTTTCATTTGAGCATTTTTTTTTCTTCAAAAAGTTGATCGGCTATCCATTTCTATAGCAACAGACTCTAATAACCCCCCGTCTCGTCGGAGCATGGAACTCCTCATTACCATGGTAACAATCACCCTGGTCTCCGTCTGCCCGTTATCATGGCGACAGATCGGATGGGATGATATCTGTTCAAAGTCAGAAAGAGAGAAGAGAACAGAGGAAAGGCGAAGTTGAGAGGGATTGGGGGACAAAATATTTCAAATGGAGCGTTCAAAGCAGAACAGTTGCTCACCCAATTACAGAGAGTGAGCATGGTTTACCGTAAAATATTTGATTTAGGATTTGAGTTTTTTGGGTGGCCTTAAAGCTTTTTATTTTTAGGGTGTTCACAAAATAGTTTGTTTTACACCGAGAGAGAGATCTATTGATTGAAAAGCTCACTCAGAAACAACCTCTAAAGACTTTGTTTAGAGACAGTAAATACAGCATTTTGGCAACAATCATGTCAAAACAAAGAAAGTAATAGAACAAGAAGTTTGAACAGAAGTTTTTAGTTCTAGAAGTGTATCAAGTGAAAACAATAACTTGGTCTTTATAATATATCTATTTTCTATCCTCCAATCTTCTGTATGTGTGTGTGTGTGTGTGCGTATGTGTATGTGTGTGCATAATGATCAGAGACTCATGCCAGGCTTTGTAACAATCCACGTTTGGGCTTTGTTGTAAACAGGAGTAGTCAGGCAGATAGGGTCAATAACAAACAGAGCAACAAGAATATCCAAAGGGATAGTCACAGCAACGAGTCGTACAGGAGCAGGATGGTATCCAAGGATAGTCAGAGAGCAGGTACAAAGGAAAGTTAAGGGTCAGTATCAGGGCTTCTATGGGGACTCAGAAGTGAAGAGCAGAAACAAGATTGGGACTTAACTGGGTAGGTACACTGATACTACTAGATGGAGGATAAATTAATGACTGAAGACTTGGGAGGCAAGTAAAAGGCTTGAATGGTATTTAAACATACAGCATTAGTGACTGTAACAGGAGGGACACAACTCAGGTGAATGGGGTGCAGGTGTGTGAGAGGGAAAGCATTCAAAATGTTGGTGACCGTGACCTGGGTTTCGAAGTCACAATTGTCACAGTGTGTGTGTATGTGTGTGTGTGTGTGTGCGTGCATGTGTGTGTGTGCATGTGTGTGTGTGTGAAGAGAGGCTTTTGTATCTAGGCTATGAGAGTGTGTGTATGAGGAGAAGTCTAGACCACGAGAGAGACCGTGCGTGTGTGTGTGTGTGTGTGTGTGTGTGTGTGTGTGTGCGTGGTTGTTATATGAGAGAGAGTTGACGTGTGTGTGTGTGGAGAGAGAGAGAAGAGGCATGACAGATTCCTCGTCAAGGTGAAGCCAGCTAAATCCTTCTTCCCTGCGTGTTCTCCACCTACTCTTTCTTTCTCTCTCTCGATTGTCATTTAAGTGTTATTACATTTACAAATGCATTAAACACTTTGTAATTTCTATCGTTCTAATCTTTACTGGAGACGCCAACTCTTCTTGCCACATCCGCGACTGTAAAAGTGGGCCTAATTGTGTTGTGCGTGACTTAAATATAATTCCAATTAGCTTTGTTACCTCCTTGAAGAGCAAACTGTGTCCAAATAAACACTTCTTAATTACACCCCCAGGGGATCGTTCTCTGATAACTCACAATTGAAGTAGCTAATTAATTCAATGTTGTTGTTTTTTTTTTCTTCTTTTCTGCTCGTTTTCTCACCCAACCAACAAAACTAAAGCAAGAAGAGGAAGATTCTCCTGCTGCAGTGATCAGTGGAGGTTGGTACTGGTCGCTCTGTGCCTTGGCGTCTGTCCGCCATGGCATGGATTACTAAAGAAGTGAGCAAACAGACAGTGATACATTCATAGCACTTGGCCTCCATTTCCCAGAGTCCCTCTGGTGGTTTGGAGGCTCTTTGCTGGTCTAATGAGAGGTGTCCCAAAGGCCTTCTACTTCAGAGGGATGGAGGCCTCAGATCTCCTGAGGAGAATGTAATAGCTGCTGCTCTCTCCACCGTTCCCACGGCGATGGAACCGGCACTCAGAGAGATGTTCTCTGATTGGTCGGCTAGTCCCTCCAAGCCGCCCTCAAGACTGGAGAGCTTCTCATCATCAGAAGTAAACAGTCCCGTCAACAGTGCAGAACATCAGTAGACCCACAGGAGTTAGGAAAGGACATGTTCTTAGCATGTGTGAGACTGTGAAGAAGAGGATCTAAGAGTGTGTAAGACCATGTCACGACAGTTCATAGGATTCTCATGCTAATGAGTTGTCATGCCTTTACTGTGTGCTAACAAAGAACCCGTAGAGATTGGTTGATCTACATCGCAAGTGTACTGCATGTGGGCATTTTCAATGATGTGCACTTGTGTGTATGTATTTAGCATGAGTGAATACCATGTGCAGCATAAAGAGTGCTGAGTATGTATTGTATGTACTTGTCTTTCAGAGGTGAGCATCAGGAAGAGTATGTATCAGACCAGTTAGAAAAGAATGACTATTAAAATGCTAATTCTGTGTCCTCATTAGCTGACATTAATTAGAAGCCCACGGCCAGGCTAGGTCGGTGTCGCCAGCAGCCTGCGTCGCTAGCAGCCTGCATGCTCATCTAAGAACAAGAGACACACAAAACCATGACACAGACAGAGGGGGCGAAGACTATGACAGGAGGGGAATGACAGACATTTGAATCAGCAAGAAAGGGGATACAAAGAGGATGACAGAGAGAGAGAGGGAGAGAGAGAGAGAGAGAGAGAGAGAGAGAGAGAGAGAGAGAGAGAGAGAGAGAGAGAGAGAGAGACAAGGAGTGACAAATATCGGTTTGTCTTTCTTTATTCATCCCTGGTTTCTTTCTCCATACTCTCCCATCCTCCACTGACACCTGCTGTCATTCCTGAAACCATGCCTGGCCAACGGCCTCTCTGTTCTCCTTTGCCTCTCCCATCTTTCTCCTCCCATCTTTCTCCTGCTTCTTTATATTATCCCTCCCCTCTTCTCTCTCCTCCAGCATCCTCTATCTTCTAGTCCATCCTACTCTGTCTACTAGCTCTCCTTCCACTCCCCCTCACTTTCCTCCATCCTCTTCCCTCCCTCCACCTGTCTCTCATCCAGCCTCTCCTCTCTCCTCCTCTCTCCTCCGTGATCCTTGCCTTCTTCACAGGCCAATCACCGTGCAGACAAAGAGTCCGTCTGATTTCACCGCAAGCTCAGCGATTTCTCGATTTCAGCCTCTCTCGAGTCAAACTGCCACCAATCTCAGCGCGACATGACAACCGCGCCATGAGGAGCACTCACAGAGGAAAAGTGCCTGACATTTTTCTGTCATCTTTTCAAATGGCCAACAAAGGATTTTTTTTTGTCTTTCATGCTCTCTCTCTCACCTTGCCTCTTATCACCGCTCAGTCACTCTCGTTCTTTTCTAAGGCTCTCTTTTTCTTTAATGTAAACATTTAAACATGAAATTCCACAGACTCATTATGGCTTGTCAAACCAGCTAGTCTTTCAGCGGCGTAATCACATCATGTCACTCTTTGGCCTGCCTGTGCTGCAAGTGGAATTGCATTTTATCAGTGGAAAATAACTACCTGTTATTTCTCTCCCCTCACTCGCAGAAGCAGAATAGCCTATTGCATATAACTTCAGAGGTCCCTCATGTCTTTTTTTACTTTACAGTTAAACAAAACAGCTCACACAAACAGCCAGTTAGCCAGCCAGTCAGGCAGGCAATAAGCCAAACAGCTTTAACAACCTGGGATGAAAATGCAGCAAACATCTATGTAGCTGGTTCCAACTTGCTACCATTTGTCTGGGGTCTTAAACCCTTCACATGCTAACTGCAGCTTTGTAGGATGTGCAACTGAAACACAAGGTACCTACACTTAAAGGTTGAACACCATTCCAGCACAATGTGTCTGCACAATCTTCCACTCTAGGAAGCTTCACAAAGCTTTTTTGAACAACAAAAAACCCTGCAGGTTGCTTTGGATAAAAGCTTTTGCTAAATGAGTGAATGTTACCATTTCATAACTCACAAAGCAACTCCGAGCTAAACGTTTAGCATCTCTACAGTTAGCACAGTGTGCACAGGGGAGAAGACGCCCACATAAAAATGATCAGAAGTATTTTTGCGATGCAATAAAATGCAGAACTTACTTCAGTGGAAAGCAACAGGTATCATACTGTAATACCACAGCACAATGTCTGGGTCATTAAAAGTAAAGAACACAACTAATAACTGAAGTTCAATCGCATGTCGGCTTCACTTCTGGGAATGCAGCCTTTATTAATTAACGCAGATCAAGAGAACAGCAGTGTGTTTAGAATTAGGTCATGAACATAATCTCATCCCTCTCTTTCTCTCCCTCTGTTTCTTTCTCTGCCTACACCTCTCTCTCTCTCTCTCTCTCTCTCTCTCTCTCTCTCTCTCTCTCTCTCTCTCTCACTCTCTCTCTCTCTCTCTCTCTCTCTCTCTCTCTCTCTCTCTCTCTCTCTCTCTCTCTCTCTCTCTCTCTCTCTGAACACAGAGGCTAACTCAACCATCATCGCTGAGTATGTACAGAAGGTGAAGATGTATACACACACATAGAGGTCTAGAACCCTCCGGCACTTGTCTCAGACGTACAGCAGCAGTATGTGGGTTAGGGTTGTTTTGTTCTGAATGAATGTAGACCACCTTCTAGGCCTCTCCTCCCCTCTCCCCCCTGCTGTCATGCTCATATTCATCCCTCCCATCCCCTCTCCCCCTTGCATCCCCTCACCTGGATTATCCCCCTCAACTCTACCAGCTCTGCCAGAAAGCCCTTCTCCTAGGATGGTCTCTGGTTCAGCAGAAGACCCAGATACAGACCCAGGACGTACACTCCAGTCTGAGCGGTTGACATCCATTCCTAACAGTGGTCTCATGTTCAGATTGTGATCAGTTCAGATACTCGAGACGAGGTAAGAAGTGATGAGATGGTAGACCTGAGATGGTGCAGTTTAGCAGCAGACGAGAGATGGTGGAGTCTACACAGCCGTAAACATTACTCTCTACTGTTCCTCCTCTCCCCCTCTCTACTGTTCCTCCCATTCTCAACGCGCCTGTTCACCCTCTACTCATCTTTTCTGTTCCTCCCCTCCTCCTCTCGCCTGCTTCTCCTCTAGACTGTTCATTCTACCCTCCCATTCTGATGACCTGGATTGGAGGAATAACTGCCTAGATGCGTCAAAGGTTTTTACACACGTCTAATCTTACAGGGTTCCCAGATTGTGTTTCCCTGCATACAGAGGAGGCTGACTGCACTCCTCCGTCCAACCTGCACACCGCCTCCTGCAGGTGACATGAAACACCTTTGGAAGCCAGACTCTGGGTACATTATTCACCAGATGTCTTTTGCAAAGCTTAACTAGAACTGTTAAACATTGAATTAGTTTCTGAAATGGTAAGTAGCACAGAGGGAACGAATATCCCCTACCCACTCATCTCGCTCCTCCACTCCTCCTACCCTCCACCCCTCCACCCACACCTCGTCTCCATGTCTCCGATGAACAGGAACACTCATCAGCGCAACAGTGGCCATGCAGGCAGGCAGGCAGGGAGGGAGTTAGGGTGGCAGGCAGACAGGCAGACAGACAGGCAGACAGGCAGACAGGCAGACAGGCAGGGAGGTAGGGTGGTAGGGTGGCAGACAGACAGACAGACAGACAGACAGACAGACAGGCAGGCAGGCAGGCAGGCAGGCAGGCAGGCAGGCAGGCAGGCAGGCAGGCAGGCAGGCAGGCAGGCAGGGAGGGAGGGAGGGAGGGAGGCAGGCAGGCAGGCAGGCAGGCAGGCAGGCAGGCAGGCAGGCAGGCAGGCAGGCAGGCAGGCAGGCAGGCAGGCAGGGAGGGAGGGAGGGAGGGAGGGAGGGAGGGAGGGAGGGAGGGAGGGAGGGAGGGAGGGAGGGAGGGAGGGAGGGAGGGAGGGAGGGAGGGAGGGAGGGAGGGAGGGAGGGAGGGAGGGAGGGAGGGAGGGAGGGAGGGAGGGAGGGAGGGAGGGAGGGAGGGAGGGAGGGAGGGAGGGAGGGAGATTAATTATGTCCCACTTATTTTTAATTAAACTTTCCTTTATGTGGTTTTAAACTTGCGTTTAGGGAGTTGGTCTTGGTTGAGTAAGAAGAGGATTTGTCCTTATTCTGTCAGTGTTTAATGAAGACAGACAGCAGGTTAGCTGGTCCTACTCAGTGACAGATGATGACGAGGGGCTGTGTGGGAGCCAGACTGTGTCCGGGTAGCGCAGAGGTGACTCTGAGAAACAGCTCAACAGCTGGCTCTGCTGCAGGAGCATTTACACTATGGGAACATGTGTGTACACAAGGAATGATATGTGTTTGTGTGTGCGTCTGAGTTTGATTGTTTTGTGTGTGTCAGTGTTGGTGTTTGTTTCTGCGTCTGTTTGTGTGCGTGCGTGTGCATGTTTCGATTACAAAGATATACAAAGTAAAAACTATTTGGAAGTTTGTACATGTTTAATGGTAGTTTAATGGAGTTGTGCTTTTTCTTTACATTTACACTGTTATTTAGCAGACGCTCTTACCCAAAGCCACTTACAGTAAGTACAGGAACATTCTCCCCAAGGCAAGTAGGGTGAAGTGCCTTGCCCAAGGACACAACATAATTTGGCACAGTCGGGAATTGAACCTTCTGATTAATAGCCCGACTCCCTAACCGCTCAACCATCTGACCCCCCTCTTTAAGATGAAGAAAGCTTTATCTCCTCATTTTGCTGACACTACAGTCCTATTGTGTGCTCTCTGAGGACAAATGTATCCCATTTATTTCTGTTCTATTTATTTAGCGGGGTTGGCAATGAAACACTTCTGTTCTGGACAGATCCTATCTGGTGTCAACTGTCTGTTTGGATGCAATCATGTTGATTGAAAGCAGATTAGATTATCAAAGAAGACATTGCATCAACTGTCACCGCCGTGCCCCCGTTTTTGGTTTTGCCCTGCCCTAGTGTTGTCCTGTGTCTGTCATTGTTCTACCTGTGTCTCGTTGAGTGGTTTCAGTTCTCGTTTGTCTCATCATGTCCACCTGTGTCATGTTTCGTTCTGTGTATTTAGATTCTTATTTTGTGTCCAGTTTTTGTCTTGTCCTTACCCTTGTTACCCTGAGTACTCTGGCTGTTCCTGTTTCAAGAATAAACCCTTTGTTTGATGCAATGCCTGGCCACTCTCCTGCATTTGGTTCCTACCCCACCACTCCACGTAACATCAACTGAATGTAATATCCACAGGTGACTGTAAGCTTAATATGTGGACTTATTTAATTATGAACTAAACACATTTCAGAGTCTTAATTTAACACCGAAAGAGTTCACTTTACTCCCTGACTGTTTATACAGGTCCACTCATTGTAACGAATACTCTGTGGACCCTGGTTTAGAATTAGGATTAGGGTACTCCGTGGAGATGGTACAAGTGCAGAGTGCACACTTTATTACTTGGACAAAAAGGAGCAGGCAAAAGATTAAACCAAGGCCAGGCAGAGGTCGGAACACGTGGAGGAAAGACGACAAGGCAAAGGTACCAAACGACATGCAAGAAGAGTAGTCCAGATGCAAACAAGGTCCAATGCACGAAAAGCTTGATACTGAAATCTATCACAAAAAACAATACCTCACAAAGCACCAAGGCCAGATGGGAGCCCTAAAAAGGGAGTGCTTAATGGACAACAGGTGCTAGTACTCGGGTGTTCTACGAGTGGAGTTGCGTTCAGGAGAGGTGGGTTGTGTGGATGTTTGTGAACGAGCTGCAGGTAGACGTAATACAATAAACACTTTGGAATGTGCTTTTATACATGTATTCTACCAATGTGATATGAATGCATCTTGTTAAGAACATTCTGAGGTATGTTTTTTTTTCATCAATTAAGCATTATCACATGGAATATGCGTAAATGTCACATTTTCAACAATGTGATACATTAAATGCCATCGATCAGTTTTCTCACAGACAGAACAAACTCTGCTGCTCTGACACCACTGAAGGTCTTGAGCACGTTCTAGTGGCCAAAAACAGATCTACACATAGGTCTTCAGATCCTACAAAACTTACCTAAATGCTTGTACACAAGTTTCCACAATAACATTTTACTCTCATGTATATCAGTCAGTGGTGTTCATTTCATTCCATAATTAACTTAATCAGGAGGTGAACCAAACTAGACGGATGAAGGAAAGTATCACTACAGGGACTAACATGTAAAGTAAGCACTCTTTCCAGACAACGTTGAGCACAGTTTAAGTACAACTTTTATTAATACTGGAATCATCACAGTGCGTTTTGTTACATTAGCAGTGACTAATTTAACAAAGTAAAAGGATAATTATTACAAAAAAAGAAAAAGAATAAAAGGAAAAAGACTTGTCATTAGCAACAGAGGCAAAGGAGCCTTTTGAGAAAAGACACAATAAATTAAAGAGAAGAAACAAGAGAAGATAAGAACAAAGACAGAGACAACAGCACCTGTAGCGAAACTGGACTAGGGGTGATGAGGTGAGAGAGGAGAGGGGAACAGAAGAAGGAGAGAAAGGGAGGACAGGGGAGAAGAGTAAAAGATGGTTGTACACAAACAAATCACGCATCATAATATCTCTTCACAATACTGTCATAAGTGTCAAATAGTGACCTCATACACATGGTGGAAAGGTCAGGGGTCATAGGTCATTCCAAAGATGAGAGGGGGGTGGCAAAGAGGGGGCCGAGTAGTTGTAGCGAATAGATGGGAAGAAAGAGAAACCACACTTAGAATCAATATATAAAACATTCAGTTCAGTTGCTATGCCACCAGGGACATGCCCTCTCAGCCTCTACCCAGAATGCACCAGCCACGGTGACAGCGAGGGGTCGAGTTAGACTCTATGGAGGAGTGAGAGGGACAGGCTGTGAGTGGGACTCTGTGTGCAGAGGCACAGAGGCCAAGCCCAGAAACACTATTCCTGCTGAGCACCACACACACACACACACAAAGATAAGCTGCCAGCGTGAGTGGGAACACGCCAACGCGACACACACATACACACACGTGCTAGGACAGGGTGTAAACAAGGTTCCTACTGGGATTCAACCTGGAGCCCTCCTCTGCTCCTAGCCTCCTCCTCTGCTCCTAGCCTCCTCCTCTGCTCCTAGCCTCCTCCTCTGCTCCTAGCCTCCTCCTCTGCTCCTAGCCTCCTCCTCTGCTCCTAGCCTCCTCCTCTGCTCCTAGCCTCCTCCTCTGCTCCTAGCCTCCTCCTCTGCTCCTAGCCTCCTCCTCTGCTCCTAGCCTCCTCCTCTGCTCCTAGCCTCCTCCTCTCCTCTCATCTTTCTCTGCCCCTCCTGCTGGGATTCAGGTTCACTCCAACCAGCCAGAGGAGACCGCTGATTGGAATGTCTCAGTGGGAAGTAAATAGCTGTTTGACCGCTCCGCACAGTGCTGATACACAACCACTGATCATCAAAGAGGGTGACAGGTCAACGTTGACCAGTCAGGGCTCAGACGGGCGGACCAATCAGGAGAGAGCTGACACTGACAAGTAAAGAAGCTGATAGGGTGAACTACACTGACAACCAGAATGGCCTTGCCTGTGTCATCAACTAAACCTTCAAACACACAGTGTGAACTCAGTGGATCACATCCTGTAGAGCAGTGATCAACATCTCTAATAGGCTGGGTGGTTTAGGAGGAGGAATGCAGGACACCTGCCACAACACTGTCACCTGACCCTGTGTCACCACCTGTCTGCAATTTAGTGGCACATTTCCTAAGGAATGAGCCCCACTACTACTGTAGGTTCGTAAACTATAGCAAAAAAAATTGGTAGGGATTCAGGGATTTGTGGTCAAAGACAAAGCCTTTTGAAAATGGTATCTAATTGAGTTGTGACCGGTAACCGATGATGTGCCGAGAAAGAGGAAGGAGGAACCATGTCCACCCAATAAGCAGAACAGAAGAACAATGGTGTCCGCAGCGATCCGATGTTGTCACACATCCCTCCATGTGACAACGCTATGTGTATCACTGTTGCAGCTAGAAACACAACCCAGCTAACACACACACACACACACACACAAACACACCTCAAAAGATCTGTCAGAAAAAGAGATCACATAGTGTTTAGTTCATTTTCACACGCAATTAAAAACGTAATGGATTTCATTGGCGTCTATTGTATTCGGAATCTCTACTTTGGAGAGCTGCTATCATTTATGGTGACTTATCGGACACATTGGCTGGCAGACAGGGAGCTCTGGCACACCATGACTTAGCAGAGGAAAGAGAAGAGAGAGGAGGGAGAGGAGGAGGGAACAGAGCGCTGAGAGGAGAGAGGAGGGAGAGGACAGAGAGGAGAAAAAGGTGAGGGAGAGAAATGAGATGACAGAGGACAGAGAAAGGGAGATGAGACAGAGAGGGAGGGAGAGGAGGGAGAGATGAGAGAGAGGCGAGAGAGGAGAGAAGGTAAGAAGGGATGGGAGTGTCCGAGGAGGAGCGTTTGTTGTCGGTCTCTGGCAGCCTGTCTGGCAGTATTTCTGTCTCTTTCTCTTCCTTTGTGTCATTACCGTGGTCCTGCTGTGTGTCAGGGCGTCACTGTTCATAAGTCTCTCTCACACTCTCTTACACTTGCGCGCACACACACACACGCTGGAGTATCTGAATACGTCAAGAATGATAAAACATGGGCATATAATCATTCTCAAACTTGTTAAATTGGCACATTGAAAAATACAGTAAACATATACAGATTTGTTGTTAAATAAGGTGTTGTATTGTTAATTTGGCACACACACACATGCACACATACACACAACCTTTCTATTGCTGTCATACTCTGTACACTTGACCTCTGCCCTCTGTTTTCAGTTTTGCCAATTTATGTCAGTTACTCTTGTTTTACTTCAAGCACATAACAATTAGTGTTCATCTTCTTATGACAGTATACAGCATGTACGTAGACAACACAGTATGCATATATAACATTGTGACCTGTGCTTTCCTGCCATTTTGTAGATGGATGTCACCTGCCACAGATGCATCTTGGGAGTTGTAGGCATTACCAACATTGTCACTCCTCCTTCACCAATTAGAACCTCCTACACCAACCACTGACCTCTTACACACACACACACACGCATAAACACACACCACACACACAGCCGTATCCCACAACCTCGCACTGAAGCACAATTGTGTCCGTGAAAAATGGGCACTTCAGCAGCAGAGGACTATGTTAATGAGTTTGTTCCCACTCACATTCTAAAACAACAGCCACAGGCATGTCTAACACAGTGCTCTAGTGAGGCTAAATAAATATGTTCAAATGAACAACATAAGTAAGCATTTAGAGTTACACTTTAGTAATGGTCATTCTTCTGTGGGTAAGAGCAAGATTAGATGGTTACTGTTAAGGAGACAGTTGTACTAGTAGACATTCACTAGTCTACAGCTTAGTGGTCAGAGTTGTACTTCCCCTCCATTCCAACAGGGCAGGGCCACCGTGGCCTCCCATCATTGCCACAGCTGGAACTCCACTGGAACAAAAGTAAGACTTTCTTTACACAGTATAACATTATTGCGAAATGAAATATGGAAAACATAACGCTTGAAGGGATATACTGCTCTGTTGTTTGACAAATCTTTTTTTTACTAAGTATTGTACAGTTAACTAGTCTCTCCAGGGTAGACGGTGTGTCTGTACAGTTAACTAGTCTCTCCAGGGTAGACAGTGTCTGTACAGTTAACTAGTCTCTCCAGGGTAGACAGTGTGTCTGTACAGTTAACTAGTCTCTCCAGGGTAGACGGTGTGTCTGTACAGTTAACTAGTCTCTCCAGGGTAGACGGTGTGTCTGTACAGTTAACTAGTCTCTCCAGGGTAGACAGTGTCTGTACAGTTAACTAGTCTCTCCAGGGTAGACAGTGTGTCTGTACAGTTAACTAGTCTCTCCAGGGTAGACAGTGTCTGTACAGTTAACTAGTCTCTCCAGGGTAGACAGTGTGTCTGTACAGTTAACTAGTCTCTCCAGGGTAGACAGTGTGTCTGTACAGTTAACTAGTCTCTCCAGGGTAGACGGTGTGTCTGTACAGTTAAGTAGTCTTTCCAGGGTAGACAGTGTCTGTACAGTTAAGTAGTCTCTCCAGGGTAGACAGGGTGTCTGTACAGTTAAGTAGTCTCTCCAGGGTAGACAGTATGCTCACTATCAGGCAGTAAAATGCTTCATCAAATCTTTAGTCTTCACTAGTTCATTATAGTCCATCAATTACAGGGTCCGTTTCAGTCCATTATCATAACTTTCTCTTGGACCATGGCTTCACCCATCTGGGCTTTAGTCTGAAAAGTCCGCTTCTATTCTTCTTCTTATCTCCTCTCTGTCTCTTTCGTCAACCTCTCCCTCCATCGCTCATGACATGTGTGCCAGATAAAGGTCCTTCTCTACATGGCTCCAACCAGACTCTGAAATCCACTGTTAGTTTTTTTTTTATGAATGTTGACTCGTCATGGTTGTTTTTTTCTTTTCTTTTTTCTTTTTTTTAACGTATTTTAAGATTCTGAGCCCATTGTGGAGTTTGTTCCTGTCAGGTCACTTGACGAAGCTACCCAACTAACCAATCATGCCCCTCCTTCCACCTTTCGTTCTGTATCACTTTCGCATCCCATCATTTTCTTGTCATCCTATATGTACACTCTCGTTCTGTGGTGTCTTGGATACAGCATTCTGCATGGCAACAGACCCCCCCACCCCCACCCTAACTCTCTCTCCCTTTCTCTGCTCCTCCTTTAGGGGCGCGCAGTGTTGCCACACTGACCCCTAGTGGTTACCATAGAAACTACCCCTCAAAGTGCTTCAGTTTTCTAATGTTTACTGGGTCAACACCTCAGCTTGGAGACATAGAGCCAGACACAACTGTAGTTATCCATGTTCAAGAGCATTCCTGATGATAGCCTGATAAGTTAGAACATAAAAATAATAATAAACCTAAGATAAGAGCCACTATCTTAACTCCTGCTCCATCTGTTTTTAACACAAAAATAACACATTTATTGCTCCATTTCATATTAACATTTTCTCTCTGACTCTAAAAAATATATATATGCCTGTTGGAACTTTGTAATTTTTCATACATCGGGAACAGGAAATAAAAGGTCACGCTATAACAACAGGAAACGAGTTCACAATGTCCAACAGATGAGAGCAGCCCTTTCACAACGCCTTAACCTGCTGACCTGCAGCACAGCTTACCCACCCCACACACACACACGCACACACGCACACACACTTGCAATCACACACAGTGGGGGTGCGTTGTCTTAGCCACACGAGCAGGGACAACATCCCCATGCTGCTGTCCAAACTTTAGCTCTGTGTGATGACACAAGTCCTCCAGCAAACACAGCCCTCACGTCCACCTCTCTCTTCCTCTCTTCACGTCTTTGTCAACGTACAGTATGTCCATTTCTTTATGACTAGTGAAAGGTTGGCGGGGGGGCTAAGGAGCGTGAAAGAGGATGTGGAAAAGTGTGGGTGAGTGAGCTTGGCAAGGTTTTCTCTTCACTATCTTCATTTTCCTTTATATCCTCTCTCTTTCTCTGTCTCCCTCCCATTCTCTACCTCTGTCAACTCTTTAAGGTTTGGAGATCTCAGTGATGGTGGTGTTTAACAGACAAACATGCTTCCACGCACACACTTGAGTTATAGTGGCCAGCTAGCAGCCTGTCAATATTCAGTCTTTACTTTATTACTATTATTGTTATCATTATTCCTCGTAATTTACTCTAAGGACTTTTTTTAAACATTTTTTTTGTTGTTATCGTTGTTGCCATTGCACAGGCTGAGCTTTCTCTGGCTGACGGCCTCAACCAATCACAAAATCCGAGGGGCGGAACGGTCGTTGGACACGGTCTTGCGAAGCCGCACCCCCCTGCGGATGGACACCAGCATGTCTGGCCCTGACTCCGCCCCCTGGGGGTGCGGCTGAGGGCCAGGGCCGGGGGGCGGGTCATCGGGGAGGGTGGGGAAAGGGAATTGCCCCTCCCCCAGAGCGTGAGCACTGGCCACCAGCTCCCCTATTTTCTCCACCAGGCTGTGCCGATTGGCTGCAATCATCTGCTCCTCCTCTGAGCCAGTGGCGCCGCCAGGCTGGCCATACACGCTCATCTCCAGCCCCGCCCCCGAGCCCCACGCCGTGTTGGGCAGGCTGAGTCGTTTGGGCGAGGCCTTGACGTACTCCAGCGCCCCTGGGGAGGAGTCCTCACCACAGTAGAACACACACTCCTCACTGCCCACCCGCACCGGAGGACCGCCCCCGTACCCCCCAGGTGAGTCCGGCACCGTGGGGGTCTTGACGGGCACGATGGGGGGGCGGATGGGGATGGGGCCGGCGTTGGAGAGGGTGCGCCTCACCCCCGGTTTGGTGGAGGGGGTGCGGCGAATGGTGGCGGTCCCAGGGGTCCCCGAGCCTCCGCCCCCGCCCCCCCCAGGATGGCCACCCCCCGCCCCGCTGGGCAGGCCGGCCGTGCTGGCGGGCCTCTTGGTCTGGATCATGCGCCGGTAGTTCTGCGCGATGTTGCTGTGGCGAGGGATGGTGGAGGACTTGTCAAAGTCGGCCTGGGCCTCGCCCTCCGTGTCTCCGTTCACCGAGTAGCAGTCATAGTCAGACCCTGGGGGAGAGGGGGCAAGATTTAGATTGTGAGTGTGTGTGTGTGTGTGGTGTGTGTGTGTGAGTGTGTGTGTGTGGTGTGTGTGTGTGTGTGGTGTGTGTGTGTGTGTGAGTGTGTGTGTGTGCGTGTTTGTGTGTGTGTGTGTGAGTGTGTGTGTGTGTGGTTTGTGTGTGTGTGTGTGTGTGTGCATGGTACCCTGGGAGGGGATGGTGTCCTCAGAGCAGGAGGGGGTGGTGGTCTGGGTGCTGTACCCACTGGAGTACTGCAGGGAGTCTCTGCTGCTCTTCTGTTGCTCCATGCTCAGGCCCCGGGTCAGGACCATGGCCAGGTCACTGGCTGCAGGGGTCACCTCCTCACCATGCTGGGACACACACCAGGACACACTCACAACTCAACACACACACACACTCTGTCCGCTCGTGCGCAACATGTCGTTCGTCTTCATTGTCACCCCCCTCATGTTGTCGTGTTGTCATCCTCATGATCATCCTTATCTCATCATCGTCACCTTCATCACCATCACCATCGTCTTATTCATATCATCATGATCATCCTTATTCTCGTTATAATCGTCATCACCCACATTGTCCTCAGAATCTGTCTGTCTGCTAAATGAATAAAATGTCAGAAGTAAATGTTATCATCGTCCTTATCATCCTCATCAGCGTTACCTTGGCAGCGATGCTTGCAGGGGTCATCCTCGGTCGCTGTCCGTCCTCATGACCGTGAGCTCCGGCGTAACCGTGGGAACCAGGGGACGCCTCGCTCTCCCTCAGCCTATCCAGGGGCTCCTTCCTCCTCTGCAAGGTGCTGGCAGCCAATGGCTGCTCATAGGAACCTGCCTTGGACCAATCCTGAAGAGGCGGGTGTGGTTAATAAGAGGAAGTGAAGAGAGACAGAGAGACTTGTCCACTATCCAGCAGTTTGAGGCCCTTCATCTGAGTGCGGGAAGGGGGGGAGGTAGTATTAGGTCCTGAGCCCAATGGTGAGTGCAAGATCAGCTTGGGGCTTGTGTGGGATTTTGTTGTTGCTGTTGTTGGTTTAACTGTGTGGACCAACTAGCTCCACATGGCCTGCTCGGTTTAGCAGATCTCATCTGAGGAGATCTGAAACCAGGGAGTGAGTCTGACGTCAACAGACAGGGACACTGAGCACACGGGTTAGGGAAGCAAAGCAATGAAGTTATGAATGAGTTGAGCAGATGATGGGGAATTAACAGAAAGAGAAACGCTTCTAGAAATAAGGCAAATTTCACTGAAGCGCAGATAAAAATAAATTAACAAAAAACACACCAAAAAGAAAAGATAAAAAGAAATGGTGCAGATGAAGAACAAACCTTCCAGCAAGGAACCTTTGATGTGGGAGAGGAGGTGTTGGATCCAGGGGAGCGGTTATAGGGTGGGGACGCAGGAAGTATGACAGAGAGAGGCCTCATGGAGCCTGAGTGAGAGAGAGCAGGGCGGAAGGTAGCGAAGGACGAGCCAAACTGCAGAACGAGAGACAAGACCGTCAGAACGTTGATACACCGAGGAGCAGAGGGTTGAGGAAGTGACCACTGGGTCTCTTTCTTAAACACACACACACTATATATAGCACACACACACACATACATACATACGCACACTATATATATATATATATATATATATATATATATATATATATATATATATATATATATATATATATATATATTACACACATACACAGAAAAGACTGAAGCAAAGATTTACATATGTCAGACAGACAGGACTGTCAGTCAGTCAGTACTGATCTATAATGACCAAGTTCAACCCTATCAGAGAGACTGGTCTATCCTGACCCTGTACAGCCCTGTCATCGAGACAGGACTGTTCTATCCTGACCCTGTATGACCCTGTCAGAGAGACAGTACTGTTCTATCCTGACCCTGTATAACCCTGTCAAAGAGACAGGACTGTTCTATCGTGACCCTGTATGACCCTGTCAGAGAGACATGACTGGTTGTGTGTGGATACGTACCGTGGTGGGGGAGCTGCACTCACTGACAGACTGGCACGTCTCAGAGGCCTCAGAAGAGGCAGAGCTGGAGGACTTCTGCCGGGGCGAGGGAGGGAGAGAGGAAGAGAGAGAGACAGAGGGAACCGGAAGTGAGAAAGTGAGGAGGGTGAGGCGGTGTGTGTGAACGAACGTATCTAATAGAACACGGACGTCCGCGAAAAAAAATCAGCTGTACTCTGGGTATGGGGTCAGAGGTCAGGGGTCAGGACGGTACCTGGCTGGTGATGTCGGAGGGCATGGGTGAGGGAGGTTTGGAGTAGACGTTGGCGTCCTGCGAGATGAAGCCAGAGTCGTGGGAGGACACGCTGCTGAGGCGGTGCACGCTCACGCCCCCCGGGGGCGGGTGCGCCAGGCTGCGGTAGCGATAGGACGAACTGGGTGAGTGAGGCTGAGAGCCCCCGCCCCCCGAGGAGCGAGATGCGCTACTGTGGGCGCTGTTCACACTGCTGTGGGGGGGGGAAGGAGGGCGGGGAGGGGGGAGGAGTCAGAGGGGGAGGCGGAGTGTGGGAGGAGAGGGGTGAGGAGGGATGTGAGGGTGAGGAGGGGACAGGATGCCGGATGAGGATGAGGGTGAGGATGAGGAGGGTGACGATGAGGATGAGGGTGAGGATGAGGAGGGTGAGGATGAGGGTGAGGTGAGCAGGGGTGAGGAGGTGAGGAAAAAGGGGTCAAGTCGGGGTACAGAGTATGAAGGAGGGAGGAGAGAAGTTGGGGGGGCGGGATGCACGTATGTGAAGCACATTGGTAAAGAGATCCAGAGTGTGTGTTGGTGGATAAAATGTGTCAGGGTTGTGGTTAGGTGTTGGGTGGAAGAAGATGACCCGGAGGTCAACAGAGGAGAGAGAAGGAGGGATGGTGGAGGGGACCAGATGGACGTTGGAGAGACCAGCCAGGATCAGCCAGTTGGAGGAGGACAGGGCAGAGATAAAGAAAGGCGACAACCAGAACAGAGAGAGAAGATAGAGAGAGGAGAGAACAAGAGGAACCAAACCACACAGAGAAGAGAGGGCATACACAGACACACACACAATATATATATATATATATATATAACAGACACAAACACACCACAGAGCAACGATAAATAATGATTTTTGACAGACAAGAAAGTGAATGAATGCAAGGGTCAGTGGTGGGTTGGGGGGGTGGAGGAGATGGGAACAAGTGGGGTAGTGGTGGGGGAGGGATTTAAAGGCGGGTGAGGGAGGGGGGGACAAGTTGAGAGAAGGTGATTATCAAGCATGGGTAGACAGGCAGTCTACACACACAGAGGAAGGTGAGGGCCATGCCCAGATACATAACATCCACACACACACACACACACACACACACATACACACACACACACACACACACACACACACACACATACACACATACACACACACACACACACACACAGGGCTTATCATGCACACAAACATACATAGATATACACAAATATGTACAATGTTGTGCAACAATGGACAGATACAGACATAAAGACAGACAGACAGACAGACAGACAGACAGACAGGCAGGCAGGCAGGCAGGCAGGCAGGCAGGCAGACAGACAAACAGACAGACATATAGACATATAGACAGACAGTATGCAAGGGCACCTCTTTCTCAAAATCCATCTCAAGACACA